>NW_016810765.1:1870982-2086197 GCF_001698545.2 Rhinopithecus bieti
AAAAAAAAAAAAAAAAAAAAAAAAAAAAAAGAAAGATGAGCAGGGGCCGGGAGGTGTGAAACTCAGGAGAAATCAAACAGATGGGGATGGCAGGAGCCTGAAGAAAGAGCTAGGTTTTAGCTGGGGATAAGGATCAACGGTGGAAGTCAGGCCAGAGAAGACTTTTATGTCACGGTAAAAAGAGGACCATGCATTTCTCCTGAGGTAGCACATGCATTGCTTGTGGACTGCTTTCAGTCTGCAGATGGTGCTTTTAATTTGGCCCTCACAGTGTTTGAATAAAGTCTACGTGCCTTTAAACCTCTGGCTCACCCCAGGCCGCACTGTTCCCTATTGTTTAATGCTGACCAGATATGTTCAGGTATATGACTTGGATGTGTGGCATCTAGGAAGGAAACTGGGTGCCACTGTAAGGTTTAGACAGGGAAAGGACATTGGCCATCCTTGAATTTTTTTTTTTTATTTGTTTTAGAGATGGGGTTTCATTATGTTGCCCAGACAAGTGATCCTCCCACCTCAGCCTCCTGAGTTATTGTGATTTCAGGCACATACCACTGTGCCTGGATGAATCATAAAGTTCTCTAGAAACAGTTTCAGAGATGGACTTGAGAGAGTGAGACTGAGGCAGGACGATCATTTAAGAGGTTATAAAAATGGCAAGATGTGGTTGCTCTCTGAGCAATAGTAATACAAGAGAGGAAAGGCCATACTTGAAAACCATTTAAGAGACAAAATCACTAGCAGAGAGTGAGTCTCTGGAGGTGAGGAGGTGGGAAATGGTTTTCTTCCCATTCACAGTGGGGCATGCTTTGCAATTTCTGCATCGGTTCTAATTCAAGGACACAGGCTGGTGCACACAAGTGTGGGCTAAAGAGGTATTGGAAGATGGCATAGAACCAAGTGGGAAAAGAAGAGGCCCTTGGCTCCGTCTAGAAAAGAGCTTCAGCTTCTCTTGGCAAAGCTTACGCTAGTGAGGAGAGTTTGAGAGTCAACACCAAACCCAGCTGTAAATCATTGCAACTGATCATCTTCAGCAATTGCTGTACACAGGTAGTTATGCTGATGTTACTGGTTGGTAAAATAGTGTATTAACTCTTTTAATTTTTTGTCATTTTTACAAATTGAGAGTTAGAAAGTATATGAAGATGTGACTTCTGAAATCAGTAGCCAGTGTCCTGGCCCTGACCATAAGTAGCAGTCACCCCATTGACCTTAAGATTAGGACCCAACCAAGACCTTTCTGAACAGGCCATGCCTGAAAAAAAGCAGATTAAAGGACTAGAGCCTTTCTGTAGTCCTTTAATCATATGTAGCATGATTTTGGGAGACCCAAGGAATGGGCCTATCTAAAATCTAGGTGATTCAATCACAAATCTGTGAAAGCCGTTATTTCAGAATTCCCACCAAAAATTCCCACCAGGCTTGCCTTTTTGGCCTAAATTTTGGTTCGTTCTTAAAAAGCAAATATCCATGGGAGGGATAAACATTAACCTTTATTGGTCACTTACACTTTTGTATGAATGAGACAGTGCTTTTCTGACTAGGTTTGATAAAGGAAGAATGCAGAAGCAGATGCTTGAGTTCACGTAAAGAAATCCCCTAAAGAAGACTGAAGGAATGGGGAATCTACAGATGACGACCAGAGTAGGATGTAGAGCAGGGGTTAGCAAACTTTTTCTTTCTTTCTTTCTTTTTGAGACAGAGTCTCACTCTGTCGCCCAGGTTGAAGTGCAGTGGCATTAATGATATTGGTTCACTGCAACCTCTACCTCCCAGGTCCAACTCCCAGGTCCAAGTGATTCTCCTGCCTCAGCCTCCTGACTAGCTGGGTTATAGGTGCCTACCACCACATCCGGCTAATTTTTTTGTACTGTTAGTAGAGACAGGGTTTTTCCATGTTGGCCAGGCTGGTCTTGAACTCCTGACCTCAGGTGATCCACCTATCTCAGCCTCCCAAAGTGCTGGGATTACAGGTGTGAGCCACCATGCCCAGCCCAAACTTTTGCTATAAAGGGAACATAGGCAACATTGTACGCTTTGCAATGCTTATTGTTTCCATTGCAAATACTCAACTATATCATTATAGAGCAAAAGAATGAGCACAGCTGTTAGAATAAAACTTAATTTACAAAAGTGAGTGGTGGCAGGCAAAATATGGCCCAAGGGCCACAGTTTGCCATCTCTTGTAGAGAGGGAAAAAAAAAAAAATTTGCCTTGGAGACAAATAGACTTGAATCCAAATCCCATCTCTAATAACTACTAGATATATGGTCTTACAAAAATTAGTTGATCTCGCTAATCCTCATTTATCTCAAATATAAAGTGGGATAGCAATACCAATCTCCAGTATAGCAATAAAGCTGAGAGAAGATCCTAAATATAAAGCCCTTAATGTTGTGCCTGACACATGTAGGCACCCAACCAGTATTAGTCCCTCGTCTCTACTTTGACTTTTCTTTGAACTGACTTTGTTCAATGTATGTGGGTGTGAATAAATTGTTGTCGGTCATTTGATTAACTAGTAATCAAATGGCAGATCCTAGAGAAGTAGAGTATGAACCAGGATGTTTCTGGGATCCCATGTTTCTTGGAGTGATAAGATGGGACACACTTGAGATGTTGCATGAAGTTTGGAAGTTACTAAAGGGAATTGAAGATTCTCTGTATCAGGACATCTTGGTTGCAAGCAAAATAAACTGACTAATTGAAGCAAAAGTAAATTTACTGGAAGAATATGGTGCAGCTCATAAGATCCAAGAGAAGCCAGATAATTATATTTACAGTTAATGAGGCAGCTGAAAGAGATCTCAGAAGAAGAATTTAATATCAGTCTTGACCTGGCTGCTAGGAAACTAAACCTTCTATATTGAAACATTTAGCCCAACATGCAAGACCCATGGAGAATTCAGATTGGATGAACATGGTGACAAGTCTGCCCGTTCACTGTTTTGGAGGGGAAAGATGAAGGATCTTGGGCAAGGATCTTCTAGGGGACTTCCTTAGTGCAAGAGCTGGCACCTGGATTTACAGACTGGTTGAGTGAAACTAGATTGTGGTCCCCATAGTCAGCACTTACGACAAGAAAGTTCTCAGACTCAACAAAGCATATCAGGATTGTTGGGATGAAAGGCCCTTTGTCCATTCCAAAGGGACTTACAGAGCATCTGCTCCATTGTCCTCACTGCCTTGAGAGGCAGGTGGGGCTCAGCACTATGAGATGACTTTCCTAGGTTGCTCTGTAGGGAAAAAGTGGAGCTGATGGCGTCTTTGGGGAAGGGGAGAGAAAAAAAAGATGGAGATGGACAGAAGAAGGAGAGGGAAACCAGGCAAGAAGGAAGGGAAGGTGTTTCTCATGAAGGGCGGTCGTGTGGATCAACTCACTCATGACCCAGGGCTGTGGCTTGCCTGCCAGACCTTTGGGCTCTGAGGGAATTGAGACAATCTGGGCTTTGTCAGCTCATGGACCACCCTTCCATGTGTTCTTTGAAAATATGTGAGGCTGGACTTGGCAATAGCTTCCTCTTTGGAACAATCACTCCCATTACTGCTACTTCTCATTAAGCTCTATGTGTCCTGGGCTATCAGGCCATTGCATATATTTTTCCTCACTGATTCCTCTCAGAAAGCCAGTGAGATGGATGATAGTATTGTCCCTATTTTATAGATGAAGATAGTGAGCATCAGAGAAGTTAAGTAACTTGTCCAAGGGCAGAAACAAAGTTTAAGCCAACACAGTTGTGAGACCGCTGACCACAGGCAGTGGGGGATTTACAGCTTAGATCCTGCTAGATCCAGGCCCTGGAGAAATGGAGGTGAGGGCAGGAGAGTTCCTCATCTCCTGTTCCAGCTCAGACCTAGTCCTATCTCTATGCCTTCAGCTTTTAAGCAGGACTTAGCTTTTGAACTTAATTTTGATCTGGTTTTGGAAATGCAGCTGCCTCCTGCTGAAATGGTCCCACTCTCCATCTGGTGAATTAACTTGCTTTTCATCTCCTCCTCCCTCCCTTGGCCTGTGGGTCACTGGGCTACTTGATAGCACCTTGGCCAGAGAATCAATGGCTAAGGAAGGGAAAAGAAGGAAAACTTAGCTCAACTCTTGTTACCTGAAGCGGCAGCTGAAACCAATGCCCACAAAGAGGGTTTTGTATTTCCCATGAATTTAAAATGTTTCTGTCACTCATGCTACCAAATGTCCTGAGTTGGTGATCCAAAAAAGAATGCCATCATTGTGCAAACAGGGCAATTTATAAGAAATTCTTCACAGCACACAGCTATGCAGTAAAACCTCAACTCCAAGGAGCTCATTGCTAGGCTGTTTCTTTGTTGCTCCTGCCTTGGTTGGGGGTGGAGGAGAAATGAGGGGGGAGTAGCACTGCTGAAAACCCCAAGACCTTCAGGAGGTTCAAATCCTGCCCCCTACCCTCTTTGTGGTTCAGTTCATGCCCCCCACAGCCTCTGTGCTGCTCCCTCATCCCTACCCCCTCATTTTCTTTTCTGTATGCCATTTCCCAGTCCTGGTCAGGGAACATAAAAGCTTGGTCTTAAAATTGAGATGTCTCTATGCCAGAAAGTTACTAACGAATTATAAGCAGCTACAGTCAATATTGGCTTCTGACAGTCCTGATCATTTGGGAGAATGTTTTCTGGTGGGGTTGGCAGTCAAGAGGAAAAGGAGGCCATCCCCCATCAAAAGGGCAGCACGCATCTTTTGAAAAGGTTCTCTTTTCTTTGCTTCTCTTTCCTTCCCTTTTTCCTTTCTTTTCTCTTGCTTTTTAAAATGCTCTCCCTCACAGAAGGAGGGGAGCCACTATTGTGCAAGAAAATTCTCTATTGACTTGCAACTTAGCGGTGCAGTCAAGGTTTGCTCACATGCTGAGGGGCAATTCTATTTTAGCTGAGGGGTGATTCTATTTCTGGCCTCAGGCTGAGAGAGAAACAAGAAGGAGAAAGTTCCTATTGTCATCAAACAAAATTACAACAAGTTTAGTTTAAAGATCTTAATTGGCTTTTATTTGTGATTCTAGAATCAGGCAATTCAGAATCTGCCTCATTCTGTAAAGTAGAACGTTGTGATGAGTTGGGCAGAGGAGGTTGGTTTTACAGACAGAAAGGAGCTGAGGAAAGCAGAAACAGAGAACAGGTGGATTAGTCGTTTCAAAGTTACCTTCATTATAAAGATCAAGGCAGAGGGGATTTCCTCATCATGCTCGTTGAGACTGGCCTGTTTGGGGATTTGGCTATTAGCTCTTTCTCTCTCCTGATTTCATGGAAGTTCAGGTAAGCAACTTCGCTTTGGCTTGGTGGTATGGAACATTAGCATGAGTGACTCTATTGTGGTTTGGTCTGTTAGGCCTAGTGCAGGAGCTCATTTCAAACCAATGGACTCCCTCCTGTACATTTTATTTAACGCTAATTTTGACTGAATTTCTTTCCTAAGTTATTCTTCTTAAAAACTTCTTCTTCTTCTTCTTTTTTTTTTTTTTTAGGAGAGGGTCTCAGTCTGTCACCCAGGCTGGAGTGCGGGTGTTACAGGAAAGGAGTCCCGATCCAGACCCCAAGAGAGGGTTTTTGGATCTTGTGCAAGAAAGAATTCAGGGTGAGTCCGTAAAGTGAAAGCAAATTTAGGAGGAAAGTGAAGGAATAAAAGAATGGCTACTCCAGCCGGGCGCGGTGGCTCACGCCTGTAATCCCAGCACTTTGGGAGGCTGAGGTGGGTGGATCACGAGGTCAGGAGTTCGAGACCAGCCTGGTCAATATGGTAAAACCCCATCTCTACTAAAAATACAAAAATTAGCCAGGCGTGGTGGCACGCGCCTGTAATCCCAGCTACTTGGGAGGCTGAGGCAGGAGAGTCCCTTGAACCCGGGAGGTGGAGGTTGCAGTGAGCCGAGATAGCGCCACTGCACTCCAACCTGGGTGACAGAGTGAGACTCCATTAAAAAAAAGACAAAGAAAAAAAGAATAGCTATTCCATAGACAGAGCAGCCCCGAAGACTGCTGGTTACCCATTTTTATGGTTATTTCCTGATGATATGCTAAACAAGGGGTGGGTTATCTGTGCCTCCCTTTTTAGACCATATAGGGTAACTTTCTGACGTTGCCATGGCATTTGTAAACTGTCAGGATGCTGGTGGGAGTGTAGCGGTGAGGACAACCAGAAGTCACTCTAGTGACTGTCTTGGTTTTGGTGGGATTTAGCCAGCTTCTTTGCTGTAACCTATTTTATCAGCAAGGTCTTTATGACCTGTATCTTGTGCTGACCTCCTATCTCATCCTGTGACTTAGAATGCTTTAACTCTCTGGGAATGCAGCTCATTAGGTCTCATTCTCTTTTTACCTAGCTCCTATTCAAGATGGAGTTGCTCTGGTTCACACACTTCTGACAGAGTGACACCATCATGGCTCACTGCAGCCTTAACCTCCCAGGCTCAAGTGATCCTCCCACCTCAGCCTTCTGAGTAGCTGAAACTACAGGTGTGTGCCACCACATCCAGCTAATTTTTGTATTTTTTGTAGAGACGAGGTCTCACTGTGTTGCCCAAGCTGGTCTGCTAGTCTCGAACTCCTGGCCGCAAGCGATCTGGCTCCCAAAGGCCAGGGGTAAGCCACCGTGCTAGGCCTATTCTTAGACACACCTTTTTTTTTTTTTGAGACGGAGTCTTGCTCTGTCGCCCAGGCTGGAGTACAGTCGCGCTATCTTGGCTCACTGCAAGCTCTGCCTCCCGGGTTCATGCCATTCTCCTGCCTCAGCCTCCCAAGTAGCTGAGACTGCAGGCGCCCACCACCATGCCCGGCTAATTTTTTGTATATATATATATATTTTTAGTAGATATGGAGTTTCACCATTCTCAGGATGGTCTTGATCTCCTGACCTTGTGATCCACCCGCCTCGGTCTCCCAAAGTGCTGGGATTACAGATGTGAACCACTGCACCCGGCCTCTTAGACACCTCTTGAATGCCAAAGTGAATTAAAATTTCAACTCTCTTTTCTCCTCCTGATCTTCTTTTAAAGATTTTGGGGGACATGTTATTAATATGTTTCTAACATTGCATCATAAAAAGTCTCAAACAGAAGTAGAAAAAAGGTTATACTGCATCCTTATCCACTCTGGGTAATTTTAAAGCTAGCAAAAGCAGGGAAATAAATGGAATTAAATAACAAACGGTGGGGGGACGGGGCGCGGAACAAGATTCTCACTTTAGAATTCTCAATAATAAAGGCATCTCAGCTACATATTGACATATAAATTAACAAGACTTTCATTTTTGGGGGGCTCTGCCTCTGGCCCATATCCTTAAAATGGGTCTTTTTAAAAGGAGGGCTCCTATTAGATTCTCTTTGTGGTTTCTTCCTTGCCACAGGGATTCATGAATATTCAAAGTACGTGGATGGTGGAAGGCAGATGAAACCTGAGATTTGAACACAGCCTCATACATCTGTTTTTAGAAAAGCCAGCCGGCAATGCAGCTGATAACATCCTGGGGAGCTGCAGGTAGGGCCCAGAGGAGGGAAGAGAGAGTGTGGGGCAGATCAGAGAAAGTTGTCCATTGCCTCCCAGGATTAAAGTCAGCTCTAGCCTGGGAGACAGAATCTTCAGTGGTCTAGACCAGCCCAGAGCTTCCTGAACTTCAACAGGCCCAAAACAACCGACCTGGGAATCTTAAGAGGCAAATTTTGATTCACGGTCTGGGGGTGGGGGTGGGGCTGAGGGTGGCAGCATTGAGAACCTGCTTTTTTTTTTTTTTTAACTTGTGGTTTCCTTTATGAATGTGCTCCTACCTTTCCCCCCAATTTCATCCTTCAATACCCCAAAAAAGAAGTAGTGAGGAAGGATTGCTGGGGTTCTGAGCCTTGGCGTCAGAAAGGGAACACAGGAAAAACCAAACAATCACTGGATGTGACAGAGATGACAATCAAGAGTCTAAAGCAGGATGGGGAAAGGCAGGCAGAGAAAGGGAAAAAGGAAAAGAAGACAAGATGCCAACTCCACCCATTACTCCCTTCCTAAGAGAGGCTGGAGAGAAAGCCTCAAACATTAGAAGTGCCCAGTCCTGGAAAATTAATGAGGTGGTGTTTGAGCTTGAGGAGGAGGAGGTCAAGAAAAGGGCCACTTCTCTTTTGTAGAACAAGGCCCCCTCCAGCTCAGGGACAGCAGCTTCACAGCCCGTAGACACTTTCGTCACTGTAGGAAATGTAGAGAAAGAAGTCTTCTTCGTGGTGTTCTGGTAGAGCTGACCCATTGTGGGCACTGGTGGGTGAATGCATTGTTGACAAGAAAACAATGGAGGAATCCCTCAGCTCGGAATGAATTCGCTTTCCGGATCAAGAAGTAGAACTGACCAACTGGTGGAGATCAGAAGGCACCAGGTATTTCTTTTTGTCCAGGTCTCTATCCGAGCTTGGGAGCCTTTTCTACTATCACCTGGCACCGGTCCGGGTATTTCTTTCGGATTTTCTCGGCCCTCAGAGCGGCGTTTCTCGAAACGGATGCTCTTCTTTGATACACGAACTTCATCCTCCACCCGGCGAACCGGCTGGACGCGGTGCTGGGCTGAGTAACGCCGGGGTGCCGGGACGGGGGGGGGCGGCGGCGACGGCGGGTGACGCGCCGAGAACCTGCATTTTAATCAAGCTCCTAAGCAAAGCCAGCTCCTAAGCAAAGCCAGCTCCTAAGCTGCAATCTATACATGCTCTGAACTTGGTTTAACACACTATTTTCACCTTAAAATTTTAATGATTTTAAACTTGAACTTGTGTTTTCTAAGTCTGATGGGGCAATCCAGCCAGCCGGAGACTGGAAGAGATCCACGCAGTGCAGTATGAATATGTGGGGCCACTGTCTTTTGCGCTCCATTTGCATATGGTACTTGAGATGCCTCATGAGTACAAAATTTTGGTGGGAGTTCAGCAAGTCCCAAGTGGTGTGTTATGGCTGTGACTTGACAGCCATGTTATGGCTGGGTCCCTGACAGCCTGGAGAGGCCATGCTTGCCATTGGTACCAGAACTTGCTATGAACACAGAAAGAAGGCAGTGATGTTCTAGGAAACATGAATGACCGAGAAACCCTGTCACATCCCTCCTGGGTTCCTTCCCTATATTAGCCAACCACGGATGCTAAAATGATGACATAGAAGAGAAGGGAAAGTTCTTTTTCCTTTCAGTCCTTCCCTATCCTTCAGGAAGTGGAAGGTACTGTGAGTAGAATGTGTGCTTATTAAGAAGTAAAACAAAAACAGTTGAGTGACTTTATTTAGTGTTTCCACTGTTCTGGTAAGAACAAAATACAGCTGTGTGTACAAGTTACAAAATACAAGTTGTGTTATTTCAACAATTCCACATTAGGAATTAAATGCTTAGATATTTGTATTTAAAACTGGCATTGCTTGATAAAAAAGATGAATGGTAAATCCATGTTCATCATTAAAAATGTTTTTTTTTTTTTACTTAGAATGACATTAAATGGGCTAGGCACAGTGACTCACTCCTGTAATCCCAACCTTTGTGAGGCCAAGGTGGATGGGTCACTGGAGGTCAGAAGTTTGCGACCAGCCTGGCCACCGTGGTGAAACCCCGTCTCTACTAAACATGCAAATTTTAGCAGGACTTGGTGGCGCACCCCTGTAGTCCCAGCTACTCGGGAGGCGGAGGTAGGAAAATTGTTTGAAAGCAAGAGGCAGAGGCTGCAGTGAGCCGAGATCGCACCCCTGCACTCCAGCCTGGGCAACAAAAGTGAAACCCCGTCTCAAAAAAAAGAATGACATTAAATGGCAAATACAAAACACCATAACAAGTTGAGAGACTGTGGAAGAAAGAAAAAAGCTTAACATTTTTGCAAATGTAGTGGCACTTTTTCCCTGCTTTTTGAACAGGTGCCCGTATTTTTATTTTGCACTGGGCCACACAGATGATGTCGCCAGCCATGCTCCCGGTTGATGCTGATGCTGCCAATTCCCAGACCACACTTTTTTTAAAAAAATTATTTTTTTATTGTTGTTGTTGTTGTCTGAGACAGAGTCTAGCTTCCTTGCCCAGACTGGAGTGCAGTGGCGCAATCTCAGCTCACTGCAACTTCTGCCTGCTGAGTTCAAGCAATTCTCCTGCCTCAGCCTCATGAGTAGCTGGGACTACAGGCATGTGCTCCCACGCCCAGCTAATTTTTTTGTACTTTTAGTAGAGACCATGCTGGCCAGGCTAATCTCGACCTCCTGACCTCGTGATCCACCTGCCTTGGCCTCCCAAAGTGCAGGGATTACAGGTGTGAGCCACCACACTCAGATTTTATTGTATTTTTTAAATTGTCAAATAATAATTGTACATATTCATGGGATAGATACATAGTAATGTTTTGGTACATATAATGTATGGTGATCTGATCAGGGTAATTAGCATATCTATCATCTCAAAGATTTATCATTTCTTTGTTTTGGGAACATTTAATATCCTCCTCCTAGCCATTTGAACCTATGAAATATATTACTGTTAACTATACCACCCTATAGTGGTAGAGAACACTAGAATTTATTCCTTCTATCTAGCTGTAATTTTTTATCCTTTAACCTAGGGGTCCCCAACTCCTGGGCAGCAGATCAATACTGGTCCATGGCCTGTTAGGAACTGGCTGCATAGCAGGAGATGAGCGGTGGGTGAGCGAGCATTACTGCCTGAGCTCCGCCTCCTGTCAGATCAGTGACTGCATTCGATTCCCATAGGAACTGAAACCCTACTGTGAACTGCACACGTGAGGGATCTAGGTTGCAGGCTCCTTCTGAGAATCTAATGCCTGATGATCTGAGGTGGAACAATTTCATCCCCCTCATCCAATCCCCAACCCCACCCCATCCTGGCCATGGAAAACTGTCTTCCACAAAACGGTCCCTGGTGCCAAAAAGGTTAGGGTCTGCTGCTTTAACAAACCTCTCCCTATCCGTCCCCTCCCCTTACCCTTTGCAGTCTCTAGAATCCTCTGTTCTACTTTTTACTTTTGTGAGATGAAGTCTTTTTTTAGTTTCCACGTATCAGTGAGAACATGGGTGTTTAACTTTCTGTTCCTGACTTATTTCAGTTAACATTATATTCTCTGGTTCCATCCATGTTGTGTTGAATGACAGGATTTCTTTTTTATTATTATTATTTTATTATTTTTTGAGATGAAGTCTTGCTCTTGTTGCCCAGGCTGGAGTGCAGTGGTGCAATCTCATCTCACTGCAACCTCCACCTCCCAGGTTCAAGCAATTCTCCTGCCTCAGTTTCTCAAGTAGCTGGGATTACAGGCGTCTGCCACCACACCTGGCTAATTTTTTTTTTTTTTTTTTTTTTTTTTTTTTTTTTGAGATGGAGTCTTGCTCTGTAGCCCAGGCTACCATGCCCAGCTACTTTTTTGTATTTTAGTAGAGATGGGTTTTGCCATGTTGGCCAGGCTGGTCTCTAACTCCTGACCTCAGTTGATCTGCCCACCCAAGTGCTGGGATTACAGGTGTGAGCCACCACGCCTGGCCAGGATTTTATTTTGTATGGCTAAACAGTATTCCATAGTGTATATACTACCTTTTCTTTTTCCATCCATCAGTTCTTGGACACCTAGGATTCCATATCTTGGCTGTTATGAAGAGTACTGCAATAAACATGAGAGTGCAGATGTCTATCTGATATAATGATTTCCTTTCCTTTGGATAAATTCCCAGTCGTGGGATTGCTGGATCACATGGTAGTCCTATTTGGTGTTGTCTGAGGGACCGCCATACTCTTCTCCATAGTAGCTATACTAGTTTGCATTCCCACCAACAGTGTGTAAGAGTTTCCTTCTCTCTGTATGCTTGCCAGCATTTTTTTTTTTTTTGTCTTTTTGGTAGTAGCCATCCTAACTAGAGTGAGATCATACCTCACTATGGTTTTGATTTGCATTTCCCTGATGATTAATGATGTTGAGCATTTAAAATAAAATAATAATAATAATAATGTNTGCCTCTCTTTTAAGTAAAAATGATACAGGAATTTAACTTAAAAGTCTCAGACTTATGAATAGTTTCTATATATCAGAAAATCTTTATACCAATCATAACCTTAGTTAAATGTATATGTATACCTATATACCTATATGTCTATATTTCTATATCTCTATATCTATCTATCCATTTACCTATCTATCCATCTCTGTTCTTAAGAAAATACCTGTATGTAATGAAGGTGTAATGAACAAGCCACTGGAGCCACTTGATTTATTAAAACTGTTTTTCACTCAGAGGAGTGGAGGAGTTAGGGCAGTGTAGCTCCTCCTGGCTCCCCTCAAGCTGTCCACCTGCCCTAGCTCCTGGTTGATGATCCTGTAAAAGCAGCCTTTAGCTGCTATCGAGTGGGGCAGGCTTAGAGAGCAAACAAAGGCTAGTGTCTGGGAAGATTAATTTATGCTTTTAATAGTCTATTCAATAATACCACAGATCCGTCACTTTATTTGTCTTTTCATATGCCTTGTGATTTTTTTGTTGAAAGCTGAACGTGATGTCCTTGGTAAAAGAAACTACTGTAAACAGGCCTTTGGTATGAGGTTTTATGTTTTTCTGGCAAGGACTTCGGCTGTGTTTGCTGTAGCTGTAGGTGTTCAAATCTAGACTTTCATCTGATGGGCTTGTTTTTGTCTCCCTGTTGTCTTTGAGTTTCTCTAAAGGGCTCTTAAATTGTCACTATTTTTTTTTTTCTTGAGACAGAATTTTGCTCTGTCTCCCAGGCTGAAGTGCAGCGGTGTGATCTCGGTGCGCTGCAACCTCCACCTCCCAAGTTCAAGCGATTCTCCTGTCTCAGCCTCCTGAGTAGCTGGGACTACAGGTGTGCACCATCACGCCCAGCAAATTTTGTTTTTAATTGTATTTTAAGTAGAGACAGGGTTTTGCCATGTTGGCCAGGCTGGTCTCGAACCCCTGACCTCAGACAATCCACCCACCTAGGCCTTCCAAAGTGCTGGCATTACAGGCGTAAGCTGCTGCACCTGGCCTTAAATATTCTGTAGAGATGTATTAAATAGTTCTAATTGTTTTCCCTGTCATTAAACGCCAGCCCTATTAATGTGGCAGAAGCGTGTGGGGAAAGGAAGTGTTCTACAGTCCTGTCAATAGGTCTCAGACTCGTAGCGAGCCTGTGCCCCTCGGCTGGCACCTTTGCCAGTGCCTCTCAGTTTTGCTTTGATATTCCCTCTCAGGTGAGACAGGAAGGCTGGAGCCCACTGGAGTTGGGTATTTTCCTTCACCCAGGTCACCCTAGGCTCCAGTTTCTCTTGAGGACAGGCATTGTTATTAAAAAACAGAATGTTCTGGGCAACTTTTTAAATGCCTACTTTTCCCCACCCCCTGGGGGAATGTCTAGGGCATTTTTCTCTGATCTTAGAATGTAGTGGCACTCCTGGAGTTAAAACTCAAGAAAGTGTGGGGTTTGCTCTACACCTGCCCTCTCCCTGAATTTTTAACTCTCTCAGCCTCGTCCACGCCGAGCCTCCAGCAATTCATTGGTGGCTGTTCAGGTTTTCCCGACACACTAGTTCCTTTGGAAGTTACTGCTCCTGGGCTTCTGCTCTGGTCAGTTGTGATTCTCTCTATCTGCATGTCTGTCTCTTTAGTTTTTGGGGCAGCTGTTTGCTCTGTGGCTTCAGTTCTCTTTCTGCCCTGGTCAGTTGTGATTCTCTCTATCTGCATGTCTGTCTCTTTAGTTTTTGGGGCAGCTGTTTGCTCTATGGCTTCAGTTCTCTGACGGATAT
The DNA here is from genome assembly GCF_001698545.2 of Rhinopithecus bieti. Classification (NCBI taxonomy): domain Eukaryota; kingdom Metazoa; phylum Chordata; class Mammalia; order Primates; family Cercopithecidae; genus Rhinopithecus; species Rhinopithecus bieti. The sequence continues at coordinate 1,884,728 of NW_016810765.1, forward strand.
AAGAAGAATTGTTAGTTTTCAGCTTGTTGGGTGGACAGAAGAGACGACTTCCAAGCTTCCTACACACCTGACTGGAAACCAGAAGTCTCCCCCATTGTTTAATTTGACTTTTCCAAGTTGAAGTTTAGAGATATTCAGTCTCACCCGGGTGTTGTGCTCACATTTGTAATCCCAGCACTTTGGGAGGCTGAGACAGGAAGATGACTTGAGGCCAGGAGTTTGAGATCAACCTGGGAAACATAGCGAGACTCCATCTCAAAAAACAAGGTAAGAAAGAGATATTCAGTCACCCACACATGAGGCAAAAAGCCCGAACTGGAGACGTTGGGTGATGTGATGCCTATGCTGTTGATCTTTTTCATGAAGGTGAGGCAAACACCTCAGAGACTGGCCTGGACCCCTTTAGGAAGTTATTGCTGGGTACCATACCTTTGCTTATCTCCATGGTCATAATGGGACCAGATTCCCATACTCCAGACTGGAGCAAATACAAGGCCTGTCCCAGATGGAGATGGGGAAGTGTCCCAGAGAGGTGCTTTAGCACTGTGCTTCCCTCCCCTTCCCCAACACTTGTCCATATGGCCAAACAGGAGGACTCATAAAAGTTGAAAACCTCATTGGCTGATTGATGGTGGGAAGATGAGGATATTTTTGTCTAGAAAACATCGTCAAATGCGTAGGGCCCACACTCAGGGCGACAGTGTGGTATGACCCCAGACCCTGCCATTCATCTTGTACAAAGGTGTGTCTCAGCGGGTGTCACTGACATTGAGTGCAATAGCAACAGCGTTCCCTGGGACTGTACAGCACAAAGCCTGACACCCTATACACAGTGTTTCAGTCAGGGAAACACTGTGCCTGAATAAGCTGACAATTTGGGGATGGCGACTGGCCCAGGGTCTCTCCAGAGCCCAGCTTCGCCAACCGCAGATTACTTTCTGGCATCAGATGCTGTATAAGGGGCTCATATTCCTGGGGGAGCCTTAATGACAGGCTTAATTCTGAGAACTGCATCAGAATCTCCAGGTTTAGGGCAGGGTCCCATGACAGCAAGAGCTCTAGCCTTTTTTTTTTTTTTCATTATATTATTATTATTGAGATAGGGTCTCACTCTTTTGCCCAGGCTGGAGTGCAGTGGCATGATCTTGACTCACTGCAACCTCCACCTCCAGGGTTCAGGTGATCCTTCTACCTCATCCTCCTGAGTAGCTGGGACTACAGGCACACACCACCACAACTGGCTAATTTTTGTATTTTATGTAGAGATGAGGTTTCACCATGTTGCCCGGGCTGGTCTTGAACTCCTGAGCTCAAGCGATCCATCTGCCTTAGCCTCCCAAAGTGCCAGGATTACAGCCTTGAGCCACTGCGACTGGCCAGGAGAGAGTTCTAATCTTTTGAAGACTTTCATCTGGAAATTCAAGTATCCCTGGAAACCTAAGCTGAAATTAGCTTGTTATTTTCTGGGGGCCACAGTTACAGGTTTGAGTTTCTTTCGGGAAGCCAAGGAGCAGTTTAAGGACTTATGGCAGCTGCATCCCCACCCCGCCTCTGAGCATCGGGCTCTGCTCCTTTCTTCTGTAGGAGGGTTTGGGATGGTGCTGATCATCAGGCAGCTCAGGGGCATGGCCATGCTTCACCATGGCAGAGTTTGAACTGTGACAGCAGGTGGTAATTTCCCTCTGCAGGGATTTCTGTTCTATCCACTTACATGGCTTCAAGTAATGTTCATTTGCTGCAGGATAATTTACCAAGCTATTTAGTGCTGCTTTCTACTCCCTGCCAAAAAAGATTTTCAAAAGGAGGAAAAGGTAATTGTATCCTCGTTTTCAGGAAATTCTGGGCTGCCAATCTTAGAGGCCATGTATTAGTTATCTGTTGCTGCATAACAAATTATTCCAAATCTCAGTGGCTTAAACCAAGAAATACTTATTATCTCACAGTTTCCGTGAGTCAGGCATCAGCTGCTTAGTTGGCTCAGGTTCTCTTGTAAGCCTAGACTCAAGTTTGGCTAGGGTTCCAGACATCACAAGGAATATCTTGAGGATCCATCTGCTTCCAAACTCACTCACATGGCTTTTGGCAAGCCTCAGGTACTCTCTGGCTGTTGTCCTACATATCAGTTCCTTGCCACGTGGGATTCTTTGTTGGGCAGCTCACAATTATGGTAGCTGGCTTCCCTCAGAGCAGTGAGGGAGGAAAAGAGAGAGGGGAAACAAGATTGAAGTCACTGTGGTTTTATAAGCTAATTCTGGGAGTGACATTTCATCACTTTTGCTGTGTTCTGTTGGTTAGAAGTGAGTCACTAGGTCCAACCCACACTCAAAGGAGGGGATTACACTAAGGCATGAATACCAGGAGGTGGAGCTCACTGAGGGTCCTCTTGATGGTTGCTATTCTGGGTTATTAATTTTTTTTTTTTTTTGAAATGTGTGGTTCTCAGCCCAAAACAAAGTTGCAAGGCATCTGTTAGAAAGATCTATCTAGGCCCCTGTGTGGAAGGTGAATTTGGCAGGGTGTTTCTTGGAAGGTATGGTGTCTGGAGATTGAGTTGAAAGACAAGGAGTTGCCCAAGGTTAGCAATGCTGCAAGGACTTGAGGAGCTGTGGAAGGAAATTCCACAAGCATCAGTTTCCTATCAGGAAGTATCCTGTGTGGCAGCAGGAACTTTTGATGAAGTAAACACGTTTGCTGGGGGCAATGAACATCAAACACCGTGGTCTCAGGAGCTACATAAAAGTTGCCAGATACCCTAAAGGTCAAAGAGCCTGCGGAGCCACCTGCCTTTGAATGGACCACAGAGTCTTGCACGATGAACAACCGCATGGCAAACATGACGTGCCGAAGATCAAACAAGATTTTCTAGGCAATTTGTGACAGATTTCACCACTTAAGAGTAAAAGAGCCCCCATAGTGACTGATATTGGGAGTCTTCTAATTCTAGTAAATGGGGACATCTTCGCCTGTTTGTGCTGCTAGAACAAAATTACTACAGTGGATAATTTACAAACAATAGAAATTTATTTCTCATAGTTTGGGAGTCTGGAAAGTCCAAGATTAAGGTACTGACATTCAGTGTCTGGTGAGGGCCTTCTTGCCATGTCCTCACATGGCACAAGGCGGAAGAGCAAAAGAGCCCAGCTAGCTTTCTCCAGCACTTTATTGAGACAGGGTCTCACTCTGTTGCCCAGGCTGGACTGCAGTGGTGCAGTCACAACTCACGGCAGCCTCAACCTCCCAGGCTCAAGTGATCCCCCCACCTTAGCCTCATAAGTAGCTGGGACTGCAGGCATGAGCCACTACATCTGGCTAGTTTATTTATAGAGACAGCATCTCCCTATTGTGTCCAGGCTGGTCTCAAATCGTTGGCCTGAAGCGCTCTTCCTGCCTTGGCCTCCCAAAGTGCTGGGATTACAGGCATAAGCCACTGTGTTTGGCCCCTCCAGCACTTAAAAAAAAAAATTAAAAAGAGACAGGGTCCCTCTGTGTTGCCCAGGCTGGTCTTGGACTCCTGGGCTCAAGTGATCCTCCTGCCTTGGCCTCCCAAAGTGCTGTGGTGGGATTACAGGCATGAGTCATTGCACCTGGCCCCCTTTAGTATTTGTATAAGAGTTTAAGCCCAGCCATGAGGATGGAGTCCTAATGATTTAATTATCCCCTAAAAGACCCACTCTTAATACTATCACACTGGGTCTTAGGTTCTAACACATGAATTCTGGGGGAATGCCAACATTCAGACCATAGCAGGAGGTTAGAAGCATATATAATCTAATTTAGAAAAATTAAGCATCACATAGACATCTCTTTTATCATGGTATTATGAAGATATATTATATTTATTACTTAATCTATCACTCTTTGTAGTAGGTATCGCTTATTCTTTTTATAGAAGGAGGAACTGCAACCCAGAGAAGTGAATATATGTTTAATGAGCTAACACGGAAGAAGAAACCAGGGCTGGAGAACCCCCTGTATCGTGAGGGGTCATTTGGAGTCACTTTACCTGGCTTAAACCAGCAAACAAGAAAGAAGGAAATATATTGACTAATATAATAGAAAAGTCTGGAGTTAAGACTGCAATCAGGCTGCACAGTTGATTCAGGGACTCAGTTAAAGCCATCAGGATGCTGTTTCCCTCCGCTGTTCATCTCTCTTCTTCTATGCTTCCTCATTTTCAGGCTTCTTGTGGTAGCAGGATGCCTCCCAGCAAGTTCAGACCTAAAACTTTCCAGATTCAAGTGCCCCTAAAGATGTGGTGGCTCTCACAAAAGTCCCTGCCAAATCGTATTGTGTCTTTCAGGTTCCAGTTGGGTCACATATCCATCTCTGAGTCTGTCACTGGGAGAATGGGATGCTTTTTTGGACTAGGCCTGTCTTCCATACCCATCTGGGACAACAGGACTTGCTCTGGGGACAACTTCATCTGTATATGGATGGAGACTGAAGAATGGAGGTAATCTCCCCAGGAATGAGTATTGTTGAGTAGAGGTAGAGTTGATTTCCACTGGTAGAAATGATAACTCCAAAGATGACATTTTGCTGCTCGATTGAATAGTACCCAAATTCATCTATTAAGTAATTCATTTGAACATTCCTGATGTTACATCTCCTATTTTTGTTCTTTTGACCAGTCTTAACATCTTACTTAATATAATTAATTAATGAGTTAAGCAAATCTTTAACATGTGTTCACTTTGCATGAAAGTCATGTTTTTAACTTTCTTTTTTCTTTTTTGAGACAAGGTCTCACTTTGTTGCTCAGGCTACAGTGAAGTGGCATGATCACAGCTTACTGCAATCCTGACCTCCAGGGCCTCAAGCAATCCTCCTGCCTCAGCCTTCCAAGTAGCTAGAATTACAGGGGGGCTCCACCATGCCTGGCTAAGTTTTTAACTTTTTGAAAATTGTATTTCAACAATTGAGAGGAAGCTACACTTCTTTTACTTACAACCCTCATTCCCTCATTTTTCTTTCTTTCTTTTTTTTTTTTTTTTTTTTTTTGAGACGGAGTCTCGCTCTGCTGCCCAGGCTGGAGTGCTGTGGCCGGATCTCAGCTCACTGCAAGCTCCGCCTCCCGGGGTAACGCCATTCTCCTGCCTCAGCCTCCTGAGTAGCTTGGACCACAGGCGCCCGCCACCTCGCCCGGCTAATTTTTTTTTTTTTGTATTTTTTAGTAGAGACGGGGTTTCACCATGTTAGCCAGGATGGTCTTGATCTCCTGACCTCGTGATCCGCCCGTCTCAGCCTCCCAAAGTGCTGGGATTACAGGCTTGAGCCACCGCACCTGGCCTCATTTTTCTTTAAGATCGCCTGGACAATATTTATCTTCAGGGATATCATAGCTTTAAATGTAGCTAACATTTTAAACAACTTACCATCTAGGCTAGCCAGACTTCTTGAAAGTGGTTCCTCCAACCCCCAGCCAAGCTGCCCTGGCAGATGCTATCTGGAATTGAGATGAGCTATTCCTTCTGATTCCTGCCCAAATTGTAGATTAGTGAGCAAAATGAAGGAATGGTACTGTTTTAAGCCACTCAGTTTTGGAGTTATTTGTAACACAACAAATGAATGATACAAGGAGACTTTCCTTTACACACATCTTTGTCTGAAATTTTTATAACAAACCCTGTTACATTTAAAATTTTGTTGTTGCTGTTGTTGTTATTTTTTCTGAGACAGAGTCTTGCTCTATTGTTGCCTAGGCTGGAGTGCAGTGGTGCAATCATGGTTCGCTACAATCCTGACCTCCCGGGCCCAAGCCATCCTCCTGCCTCAGCCTCTCAAGTAGCTGGGACTACAGGTGTGTGCCACCATGCCTAGCTAATTTTTAATTTTTTTTTTTGTAGAGGCAAGGTCTTACCATCTTGCCTAGGCTGGTCTTGAACTCCTGAGCTCAAGTGATCCTCCTGCATCAGCCACCCAAAATGTTGGAATTACAGGTGTGAACCACCATGCCTGGCCTACAATTTTTGAATACATATTTTGAGGAAAAATTAAAATTAGAAACATAGCAAGAGTTTCTATATGTACTTCCTTTACTTATATCCTAAGTGATACTCAATTTCAAAGTCATTCTAGTTGTCAACAGATATTTCTTCAGCAAATACTGCTATGACAGTTATTCTGGATTTCTTAGATCATTTTTCACTGAAGAGAACAGGAAAGGTAAGGGAGGATGGAAGCTGTACCTGGACTTTAAGGAAAGTAAATATTATCCAGGGCTGAATTTAGTGGTCATTTTCTTTCCTGCTTGATCAATGCTCCTTTCCTGCTTGATCAATGATCCTTTCCTGTTACCATGTTCTCCAAACTTCAGGTGAATGGACCGACCCTTTCCCTATTCTCAGTTTGGAGAAAGTGTTTTCCCGTGTTATATTTTTCATTTATGAGATATCTCCACCTATTGAAGGGTGGGGGATTGGGGTGAGGCTATTTTTGCTTCAGAACTCATTGACCGAATATTCCATGGTCCCTCAGGAGTGGCTCCACTCTGCGCAGTGACGGCTGGCTGGTTCTGGGGCTGGTCTTTCTCGGGCCCTACCATGCTCCACACTCACCTGTGTTCCCCGCAGAGAGCCTACTTAGGCTTTAAGGCCAACTCAGATGCCCTAACTGGGAATCTGTTGATCTTGCCTGGTATTTAATTCCACTTCTTTTTGAAAACTAATTTTCCTTTGCAGAAACACCACTCCCCTACTTCAGTCACTATGGCTTGGTTGGGGCTGATTCCCTTCTCTCTCTCCAAGGGTCAAGATACGACCCAGGCCCAACTAAGCCTGCATAATCCACCCCTTTCGTTGCAGTGGTTGGCTCATAGACAAGCAACTAACTTGGTTCAATGAAATGCAGCCCCGGCTCTTCTGCTGGGATTAATGGGAAGGAGATGACCCTTTCCAATAGGTTGAATCCCAGTATGTGTGATTTCAAAGACAATGAGATAGTACAGAAATGGTCTCATCAGCTCGGGGAAGCGAGCATTTACTAACCCCTTCTCAGAGATTGGAGGGGGCACAGAGAAATGATAGTGGGAGTTTGTAGTCTGAGATTGAAACCAGGCTTTGAATAATCTGAAGAGTTGTGCTAGTTGAAGTCGTGGAGAAACAGCAGAAAAGTCTCCATCTGAACATTGAGAAACACCTTCCCTAACGGGTAAGAGAAAACAGAGGAGCTCAAAGAGGAACTTGCAGAAGGCACCGGGGGTGTGGTGGGCACAGTTTCCAGGTAGCCTCCAATCATCCCTATCTCTTGATAGTTACACCCTGTGTCCAATTCTCCTTTTGAATGTGGCTAGAGCTAGTGACTGACTTCTTTTAAATTTTTTTTAAAATTTTTACTTTTTGGAGATAGTGTCTTGCTCTGTCACCCAGGCTGGAGTGCAGTGGGGTAATCATGGCTCACTGCAGCCTTGACCTCCCAGGCTCAAGAGATCCTCCTACCTCAGCCTCCTGAGTAGCTGGGACCGCAGGCAAGTGACATCTCACCTGGCTAATTTTTATATTTTTTGTGGCGACAGGGTCTTTCCATGTTGTCCAGGCTGGTTTCAAGTTCCTGAGCTCAAGCTATCCACCTGCCTCAGCCTCCCAAAGTGCTGAGATTACAGGCATGAGCCACTGTGCCGGTGACTTACCTCTAACCAACAGAATAGAGCAACAGTGAGAGGATGTCAATTCTGTGGTAGGTTGCAAAAAATTGTAAGTTCCTAGCAGTCTTTCTCATTGGTTTTAATATAAAAAAGCTGCTGTGCTGGAGGGACCCATGAGGCAAAGAACTGAGAGCAGCCTTTAGCTAACAGCCAGCAAGGAATGAGGTGCTCAGTCCAGCAACCACAGAGAAACTGAATCCTGCTGATGATCATGAGGGTAAGCTTGGAAGCAGATTCTGTCCCAGATGAACTTTGATTGTGTCTTGTTAGAGACTCCTTGATTGCACCTGTGAGAGGCCCTGAAGCGGAGGACCCAGCTAAGGTATGTCTGGATTTCTCACTCACAGAAACTGAGATCATAAATGTGTGTTGTTTTAAGCCACTAAGTTTTGGAATACAGTCGATCTTCATTATTCACAGACTTTGCACTTGCAAATTTGCCTACTTGCTAAAATTTATTTGTATCCCTAAAATCAATACTCAATACTTTCACATTCATTTACAGGTACGTGCAGAGCAGTGAAAAATTTGAATGGCCTGAGATACACGCTCCCTGCTGAGGTCGCACAAGGTGAGGCTCTGTCTTCTTGTTTCAGCTCTCAGCAACAAGTATCCTTTTCACAGTTTCCTGTATTTGTGTTTGTGTTTTTTGCATTGTTGAGCTTTTTGTTGATTTCACTGTTTAAAATGGCCGCCAAGCTAGTGATGAGGGGCTGTTTGGTATTCCTAAATGCAAGAAGGCTGTGATTTCCTAAATGCAAGAAGGCTGTGATGTGCTTTATGGAGAAAACACCTGTTGCAGAAGCTTCATTCAGGCGTGAGTTATATTCAGGTTGTTGGCTGTGAATTCAGTGTTATCAAGTGAAAAATATACATTAAATAAGAAATCTTTAAACTGAAAAACACATAGAACAAACTTATGTATTGACCGGTTACCCCAGGAGCGACGGATCAGTATTCACTAACTCAGTGTTCTTGGTGACTTTATAGGACATAACAACTGTGGAAAATGAGAATCAACTGTAATTTATTAATACAGCAATAGATATTGAATATAGTGGGAAAGCAATGTAATTCAGCTCACTGGTCCAAGGAGGAAGTTTCACAAGGGAAGCATGATCCAGTGTTAAGGGCTACAGGTCCCTCACTAGAGCTAAGGCTAGAGAAATCGTGGGTAGCAGTTACTGGTGTCTAACATCTAAGTATCACTGGAATGGTTATATATCGAGAAGAAATAATTCTGCCTAGTTAAGAGGGTTATTTTGAATGGATGTGAATGAAACTATCTAGGAAAATCAGCCTCGTGAGGCAATCTGCTTGCTCCATAAAGCCCACAGCTGTTTGAGGATTGATGTGTCAAAAGCCACCAGCTCTGAATTAAAAGCTCCATGACTGCATAGGATGATGCAACCCGGGGCGGGCTTCTGGCACTCTGCAGCACACGGATACAGCCAGCACAGGGACACGGCACACACAAGAGAAGCTGTAGAAGGGAATGGCTCCTTGGGGACCCACAGTGCCCAAACACAGCTTTTCTGTAATCTATGACTGAAAGTCTTGGCTTCAACGACTGAAGGCTTAAGTTGTCCTCATTTTATTTATTTTTAACTTCAGCTTATAAAAGACCCCTTATGATTTTGATTTTTAATTAGGCCCCCAACTTTATCCCTGATCTCCATGCCCTACCCTTACTCAAATGAGTGTGTTAAGTCCTTAAATACACATGGATTTTGGAGAATACGTAGTTTTGTGTGTGTATGTTTATGTAAGTGGCACTATGTTGTAAACATGGAGTTTGTTCTTTTTCCACTCTACCCTATGATTTAAGTGTTGCTTTATGAACACATGGTTTGTTGCTTCTCACAGCTGTGGTATACCATAGGGTGTATTCAGCATGATTTACCCAGCCCTTTCCCTAGCGCTGGACACCTAGCCCGAGTTAATCACCAGAGTTACGAGAGCAGAATGAATGTAGCAGTACTTCTTGTAGTTGAATATCCTTCCTTTGCTGCAATTACTTGTCAGCCTTTTCTTCTGCTTCATCCCTTTCTTGGGTATAGGACAGTATCTACCATAACTCATTTTTAGATCATGAGAAGATGCAACGTCTCACTTTTTGTAGAGCAGTTTCTCCTTTGACTAGTCCAACAACTTTCTCAGAGGTACACATGTGTTTATTAAGTTAAAAAAATAGCACAGTCATGATTCTCAACTCTGGTTTTGCCTAAAGGTTGCGAAAATGGGGGGAAAAACTCCAACTAAAATAAAATGATATTTAATACATTTTAATTTAAAATAAATATATGCCATAAAAGGCAAGGAGCAGAGAGAGGAAAAGACAAAAATCAAGTAACCATGAAACATGGAGATGTTTCCAAAATAAGAAATCGCTTATCCAAAGAGTAAACAACACAGTTTGAAAGCTTGGCGTATTGAACTCTGAGATAGGAAAGGCAAAAATGAAGAGAGAATAAAGTTTGGGTGTCCAGAAAAGCCAAAATGTACACAGTTCTCCAGTACCAAGTGCCAAGCTAGACTGATGTCCAGATAAAACTGCTGCAAAGTGAAACCAGAGAAAGATTCTTGCTGATTCAAAGAAAGAAAACCATAACATGCAGAATCAATTTTTATTTCTGAATTATACAGCAAGGCTATATAGATATATTATGTCATTACAGATTTTTATATTAATCTACATTAGGGAGAATTTATTTACCAAAACAAAGTCTAATAGATACTTTATTCTGAGCAATCCAATACATGATAGAAAAACCTTTAGATATAAAAGATTAATTTGTGCACATCTAAATGTTTCTAAGGGAACAAACTACTGAGGCATTGTGACAAGATGAGAGTTGCAAACATAGTACCATAACTGAATATTTAAAATTATATCTTAACAAAGGCTAGGAGTAGTGACTTCCTCACACACCTCAGAGAATGTCTTAGAGAGTAACCCCATAGAACATTGTACGGTTTCAACAGAAACTTCAGGATTTTCTTCCACACTGAGCTACTGCCCTCCAACAAATTTTCTCACTCCTTGACAGTATCTTCTGTGCAGATTTCTGTTCTCTTAATCAAGGAGCTTTGAGAAACAATGCTTTTGCCCCAATGACCCCTTGGTTCCCTTAACTACACATCTATAGGGGAAATGCAAAGCAGTTCCCAGAAGTCAGAACCAAAGCAAGAATGCTCAGAATGCAAGAGCTGGAGAGCTACATCATGTGAATGTTTACCTCTGTCTACCTATCTGCTTAGGGATTATTTTTCTAGAATTCATCTAGGATTCTATTTACTGGGGGTGAATTTACATGGTAGCTTTTCACTAGCACATGCAATTAAATTGTCTTTTCAAGATAATAAAATAGCAGATACCTAAATATCAGAGTGGTTATGCAGACCACAGAATAGCTGAAACAAAATCATTGATTGGGATAAATGCCCACCATTTTCATATAGGAAGATGAGGCTTCAAACAGCATACCACCTGAGTAGTTTTCCATAGATGAGCTGGACAAGTTAAAAATATATATATGTATAAAAATGGTGAGATTGTCACTGTGTCTGTTTGGCTATAACAAGAGGCCTCTATGAACAGCTCTACGCCCTCAGGTTTGCACCACTACACTGAACACTGGATTCTTCATTACTTCCTGTGACAGGGTGACCATGGAATTCATTTTACAAAATGGGATGCTACTGAGTGTAAGTAGCAAATAGGTGAACAAACAGGAATATTGGGTAACTGTGTTTATGTCAACACTATGTTCTGGGAGAGGCGTAATTTGGGTTTTCAAAAGTGGAGAGGGGCTATGGGAGAGGGTGGGCTGTAGGGTTTTTCTGTCCAACAAGCCAGGTGTTATGAGGGAGGAGATCCAATAGAACATACAATTCAACAAGATACTCGCTTTTGTATCTTGATCAAGAGGAGAAAAGAGAAAACGATGGAGGCTTGTGGAGGAAAGAGGGCCGACCTGTGCATGTGGGGGTACATGCAGAAGGACAGGAGGAGACAGACGTGAAGCAATGAGGTCAGAGAAACTCAGTCACCTGTGCAATGACGTCTACTTCAAAGCAGTTACAGGCTCCTTCTACCAAGAGCTCCAAGTATCCTGGACAGCTCTCCCCAGTGAATTTTCTACCGTGAGACTAGGGGGGAACTCTTCTCTCCCCTTCATTTTCATTTCTGCCAGCTTCTTTGTAATAGGAGACACTGGAGACTAAGAATGGTTCCCAGAGTCAGGTGTGGACTTCAGCCAACACCTGTAAATACTAAAGAGGTGCTTCTAAGAAGGCTTCATTTTTGACAATTGCAACCTAAGCAGTGATTTTGTGGCTAGGGCTCCTCATCTTTTTCAGCCGGCTATTTCTTCTATTTTACTGTCTGTGAATGGCAAAACATTTATTTTTGACAAAAATAAATTAGTTTGCAGCCTCATTTGTCCGTTCCGTTACAGAAACTATCTAAATACAAATTGGGGTGGACTAGGAAAGGATGCGTTTGCTAGAGCAGGGGTCAGCAAACTTTTTCTGTAAACATACTCAATGTTTTAGGCATTGTGGGACATATGGTCTGTTGAACTGCTCAGCTCTGCAGTTGTGCGAAAGTAGCTGTAGACAGCACAAAAACAAGTTTGTGTGGCTGTGTTTCAGTAACACTTTATTAATGGGTACTAACATTTGAATAATTTTCATGTGTCATGAAATATTCAAAAATGTTTTTTCCAACCCCAAATATAAAAGCCATTCTTAGCTTGCAGTGGTGAGCTAGAGTTAGCTGTGGTTTGCCACCCCACCCCGCTAGAGGCCTACAGACTTGAAATCTTGTTGGCATTTTACAGGGCATATGAAGACTATAAAGGAAATATTTTGTACATGAAAGTACATACTCATATTTAATTTTAAGCCTATGATTAGATTACAGTGTTTTAAAGCAGATCACTTTTTATAATGCATGCGAGAGAAGAATTCATGGATAACTGAATGCTACCAAATGATTTTTGAGTAGGCCACCTTGCACTTGAGCTCTTGGCACTTATAAGGTAACATCTTGAGCTGAGTTTATGGCCTGAAGCTCAGACAGCTACCAAACTTGCAACACTCATTTTTAAATTTCACAACGTGGAGGTCACCAATATTCATCACAAAAATGATCTGTTAAAAGACCGATTTACATAAAATGTAACGACCAATCTGACAACTAAAATAAAGTTGATGTGGATTAGAAAGCCTGGCTTCCCTTTGAGAAGTTAAAGGAGATTCTAGTAAACAAGAACAAAGTGGGCACTTAGCTGATGATGGTTTTATACCTTGTGTGGTTTATGGTTGTCCTAGTCAGGCTTAGGATTTTAAAGGTGGAGTCGCACAGGGGTAACTTTCCTGGGAAGAGTTGAGCCCTGTGTCCTTTAAACCTAATGCAATCACCAAAGGGTAATCCAGCTAATCTATGGAAACAAATCCACTAATATTTAACAGTGGATTAAAGGTATCTTACTGGTACTGGTAAACACCTGTCTAAGGGACGAAATATCACCGCACTGTGTCAACGAAGTATTGAAATGGAAGGTCGTACTTTCTTGCTAAGGCTCAACTAAAATCTTTGAGGCACATAATTGGCAAAATAGGAAAGTACACACAATTTCATAAAATACGTTAAGAGTAAACAAACTTTCTTCCTATTTTTCCCCTTAGAAATTTAGAATGGCACCAGGTAGTGCAAAGTGGAAAAAGGTAACATTAGCCCTGTCTCTTTCAGGTAGGTATGTTTCAACAGAACTATGAACCAGAAAAGCATCCTCTTCTTCCAGTGTGGCCAACTAGGGCTTTTCTTTCAGCTTCAAGTCGATACTGTGAAGAAAAGAAAAAGAGAGAGAAACATGGAACCCAAATGAGAAACATTTAGTAATGATTTGGGTAGCACTGCGTTTGCTTTTTTCCTCAAAGGACATACTGAAAATATTTTAAATCATGCAAGTTTCTTATAATAGAAAAATCTGGTAAAACCCAATCCTCCTCTTGTCAGGCTTTTCTCCAACATGTGAAATCTGTTTAGTTTTACAAAATTGTCTCTGGAAGCATTTTACACCTTTTCAAAATGATCCAGGAAGGTAAAAAAAAAAACTCATATAAAGGCACATTCCCAAAGAAAGTCAATTAAGATAAGAGGCTTAGTATATCTGGGAAATCATGCCATTTTTTTATTTTTTAATAAATGACCTTCCTTATGAAGCAAACAAATTCTGCCTCAAGCAGTAATTGTCTTGACAAGCACTAATATAGTAAAGAAATGTAAAACAATAAAACAACACCAAACATTTTCTAGACCAAAGATTTACTGAAAGAGGTAGCCTACTTACTGAGAGGATGTTTATAACTAAAGAAAAGCTTGTTTTCAAAAGTCCAAATGGGTTCCAAATATCTGAGGAGTAAGCCTTAAAATCTTACTGAATCACATGTTTTTCTCTGCCTCTTAGTGAACATACGCACTAATTCCTACCGCATCCACGCAAGAAAGAAAACCAAAAGCCAGTAAATAGAGGAAGAATTTCAGTTGTGAAAAAGAGAAACTATAGTTTGAAAAGGGTGATTTGGCACGTTCTGGGATTTTGCTTATCTCGCCCTGGGCCATAAGCTGGCATTGCAAAGTTACCTGTCTTTACTTGTGATTTGGCAGCAGCGAGCATGTTCATCTAAAGTTTTCAGAGAAAGCCACTGGTAACTCACACTGCTGCCATCCAGTTTACAGTAGTAAAGTATCTTTCCTTTTGAAATATAGTCCAGCATTCCATCACTATAGCAGTTGGCTACTTGGCCAAATCACCTACCTCTCCTCTAAGTTCCCATTTCTGTATCTGTAAATATGGAAGTAGTCATACCTCTCTCACAGCTTGCCCAAAGTGCTAAGCATGTTCAATTCGTACATAGTGAACGTATCATAATGTCTGTCTACTCTACTCAGCGAACCAATCGGACGAGAGGTGTTTTTGTATGTTTCTGTTGTTGTTGTTTTTTGCGGAGATGGATCTCTGCTTCGTCGCCAGGCTGGAGTTCAGTGTATGGTCCCTTGGCTTAGCTGCAACCTCCGCCTCCCTGCGTTCAAGCAATTCTCCTGTCCTCAGCCTCCTGAGTAGCTTGACTACAACAGGCGACACCACCAAACCCAGCTAACTTTTTGTATTTTTAGTCGACACGGGGTTTCACAGCTGCTTGGCCAGGATGATGTCATCCTTCTTCACGTCCATCGATCTGCTCGCCTCCGGCCCCCGCCAAAGTGCTAGGATCAACAGCGTGAGCCAATGCGCCCGCCTCATGGTTTTTTGAAATGGAAAAATACTCTTTGCAAAAAAAAAAAAAGAAAAAAAAAAAAAAAAAGAAAAAAAGAAAATAGCTCTTTGCTTTATTGGCCTACTTGCAACAATCTTGTTTCTTTTAGGAAGCCAAATCATCATGAATACTTCTAGTTTTTAGGCCCTCTGACTTGTTTTCTTACCTGCAGAGTTTACTTTAGAGGTATCCTCTTTTATCCACTGTGACCCTGAGATCTTTTCTTACATACCTTTACTAAACAGGTCATTAAAAAAAAAGTCTTGTTTTTGCTTTTAAAATGTCCTTCCTGTTCCCAGAAATCTGTAGTAAGTTTGATTTGGTGATTGGAAATTTGATTCTTTCTCTTACGGTGTTGGTTGACTTTCTCCCATAGACCAAGAGAATATTTACTCAACCAAAATTTGAGGCACATTGTCTAAAAACTGCGAGAGTGAGTCAGAATATTTGAAACAGTCTTGGAAGCTTAAAAGAACATGGTCACCTTGTTTCACCATCAGGCCCCTGAGCTAACACACCAGGATGCCCGTCTCGATTATTTCTTGTACTGACTTTTTTTGTAAATCTTCTAGGATTTAATCCATCCCTTCAGCTTTTGTTAACCCAAAAGCTAAAAGACTGGAACCTGGTTACCCAGTTTGTAAAATGAAATAGTCAAAAGCGAACGATTTTCATGTAAGTAAATACAGGAAACCATTTGGAAGGTTAATATTTGAGAGAACAGCAATGTTGTGGAGTTAACAAAGTTGTTAACAATGATGCTAATTTAAGCTTCCTCAAATAGAGCCACCCTTGATCATGGTACTTTAAGCAAATATATAAAAATATAAAAAGGCATGTTGCAAGTTTTGAAACATGAAGGAATTCATAAAATCCAAACCTAAAAGGGAAGGAGACAAGCACCCAGGGCTATTTAAAAATAAATAAATAAATAATAAAAAGTATCGTTTTTGGGAAAAAAAATACTTTTAATCAGAGTTGAATATTCTTAATCTTTGGGCAAATGGGCTTAGTTTTCTATAGGCAACTTTTTTCCTGAGACAGAGCGACCTTCTGATAATTTTACAACAGGCCATTTTTGTGTCTAACAAGTATTAAATGAGGTTCCTTACAAACTATCTGACAATATTGTTTAATGATGAATAAAAACATTTGCATTTTATGTAAGAAGAAGAAAATGGGCATAACCTTCTCTTCTGTCTCTGAGGAAAATGAGAGACCACTATGGTAACAGCACACACTCCATCTTATTCTTGGACTGATCGAGCCCACTGGAAGAACCCTTGCCCATTTTGCAGCGTATTCATTCAACACTAGCTCTGGAAGGTGTAAAATGCTTCCCCACAGAATGCTCCTCTGTCCTTGATGGCCTACAGTGTAAAGGAGCCAGAAGAAGTAAATGAAGCCCTCATTCCAATACCAAAGAAAGCCAGAAATCCAGGACTGGAAGTCAGAAAAAAAAAACAAAATTCTTGGCTACTCTTGACCCTTATCCCAATCTCATCATCTACACTGTGATTATGTGCCTCTTAAGGGCTCAGGAAAGAGAGGGCTGAAGAAAGGGAAGCCTTGAGAAGAATGTGTTCTTCTAAAAAGTGGGAAGTAACAATAACAATTTGTAGTATCCCTCCCTCCTCCATGCCCAGCCCTGGAATGAACCCAGACAGGAAGCAATGCTTGCCCTCTTCCCAACCAAAACAGCCCTGCATAGGAATAAGGAGCAAGACAGACAAGGCAAGCAAAGAAGTGGGTAAGCCCTAAGATGTAGCAGCAACGGGCCAGCCATTGGCTGGGCTTCCACATGTGCCCTCTACGCTGCTTGTTAACTGTGGGCTCTGTTAACTGCTCAAGGGGGTGCTGTTTTGCTGAGGGAAGAAATAGTTGCAAAAAGAATTATCGTGGGCTGGGGAATTGAGGTTTTACTGCTTTGCAGAATTTCATGTGCCAATTTCCTTGAAGCAGTTGTTGCCTTCATCTAAAAGAGGTGGGACAACAGTGACCTTTGGAAAAATAGCTGTGTGATTTCAAAAGTCTCTCTATAGTCTTTGTTCTTTTTTAAAATTTTTATTTAGAAAAAATAAATGTTCCTTGCAGAGCAGGGCTAACTCATAGGCATGCATCCAGAATTGGCCCAGTCTTTGTTCTTTGTGCACTTTTCAGTTGGGACTGTCTCTGGAGTTTTTGTGCCTAAACTTCCTTTAGGCACAACAGGTCAACATGGCAAATGTGGAGCTATTTCACTCTAATTTTCCAGCTTCCTTTTGGACTTCAACGGAAAGGAGGTCCAAAGACAGCAAAAAGTGGCAATAGAGACGAGATACATTTAAAATTGATTTTTCCCTCTGCTTCCTGATTCCTAGGAACAAGGACAAAGTTAAATTCTCCACAACTCAAACCAAATTAGAAGCTCCCTGTTGGATGACCAAGTTCTCTCTAAAAGTTTGTTGGTGACCACAGTTTATTCCCTGAAACTGACTTGGCCACTAATTCACTCTGTTCTCTTAGGTGAGTAGTTTTGTCTTTCATTAAATCGGAGATGGTACACCCATCTAGCATTAAGATCACCTCTTCCTGATTTAAAAACCATTGGTCCTGGAGCTATACTGCCGAGGTCCAAATTCCAGCTCTGGGCCATTTTTACAGCTGTAAAACAGTGGACTGGTCAGATCGTCTCTCTATGCCTCTCTTTCCTCATCTGTGAAATGTACCTCATAAACTTATTCTGAGGATTAAAGTCAGACACTGCGTGTGAAGCTTTTTACAGTCTGGAACGTGGTAAGAACTCACTACACGTCCAATTTCTACTTCTCACAGGATGGTAATCCTCCAAATAGATCATTCCTACAGTCTCATCCAGGCTCAAATTCCTCCTGGACGTTGCAAAACAAGCACATTTTCTCTCCATCCACCAAAGCATTAAATGGAAGTTCCAACTTCCACTAATTAAAATAGAGATGATGTCATTCAGAAAGCAGAATTGCATTCCTCTTGCCCACATGTTCTTACATCTGGTCCTAATCATTTTCTTCTCATTTTGGATTGGAAAATAGAATGCCATGTCCATAGGTTGTCCTTTAGAAATTTAAGGGGTGATTGTGCATGGTGTGAAGCTGGCAAATTTGCTTCAAGTTTCTGATTTCAGGAATGGAGCACAGGAAAGCTGAACATCTAAACAGGGTTTACCCAGTCCTCAGTGTGTTTTCTTTCAGAGCCCAGCCATACAACACTACAAGTAACCACATAGCTGCTATCAATGGTGAATTCTTACTCCTTCTCCATAGAAGACATTTCTGGATCATTGTAAAGGCAGCTAGTTCTGAGTGCAAGGAAAAAATAGGAAGCAGTCAGCATTTCCCCACTGTCACCACTGTGAAAGCACAACAGAGTTGAGGCATTTGAAACTGTTTAATGTGGTCCCATTACTAATACTGAACCGATCCATACCTGAACAGATGAGGAGATTAAGCTGTAACCCTTACCATCAGTTTTGAAATGCAAGTGATTGCCCATGATATAAAAACACAAAGCAGAGATTTAAAAACTCCAAATACCTCCAGTGGTCTCTTCTGTCCTCATTTTTCCCTGCCTTTTCAATTCGTCTTATTCAGGGGACATATTACAAAATTGTATTGGTACCCCAAATAATAAAATACTTTACACACAGAGGAAAATCCCTCTCAAGCAGCCTCATTTTATTCACCCATGAACACAGTTAATTTTCAGTTTTCACGAGAATGAGGATTTCCCAATACACTGAAAGAAAAAATGTCACCGTCAGCTCTGCTCGTTGTTGTTACAGAAATAACAGGACACTTACCACTCCATACAGCTGAGCTGTGTCCAGGTGATACAAATGAATCCTACTATTTACCTCAACTGAGTATGCCCAGAAAACAAATATAACCTTATAAAATAATAAATAAAAGTGTTTTTATGGAATTTATGTTTTTTGGTATAATATTAGCTATTTTTGATATTTCATACTGGTGTGATTTCTCTGTTAGCAAATTTCAAATTTGCTTTGTATTAATTCTTGATGAATGCTCATTACACCTTAACTTTTATACCCCTCCCATATATATATATTTTTTGAGACAGAGTCTTGCTCTGTCACCTAGGCTGAAGTGCAGTGGCGCTATCTCAGCTCACTGTAACCTCTGCCTCCCAGGTTCAAGCGATTCTCCTGCCTCAGCCACCCAAGCAGCTGGGACTACAGCTGCATGCCTCCATGCCCGGCTAATTTTCATATTTTTGGTAGGGGTACGGTTTTGCCATGTTGCCCCAGGCTGGTCTCAAACTCCTGGACTCAAGCGATCCTCCTGCCTTGGCCTCCCAAAGTGCTGGGATTGCAGGTGTGAGCCACTGTGTCCGGCCTTCCATAAATATTTTATTATTGGCAAACAAACACTATTTAAAGAGCTTCTATGATCCTTTTTAAGTGCAGCTGTCCTCTTTGTAATATAATTTCACAAGCTGATTTATCTGTTTGCACATAAGAGGATCCATGATAAAGGTCAGGTGTTTTGTTGAAAACGACAGTCTGCTATCTCCCCAGGTGAGATAGCAACCTTCCTTCCTCACTCCCTACCCTTCTTGCTGGTGGTCTGATATTTTTATAGGGAATATTTGGCAATTCCAGTGAGCAAGGACAGTCAAGAAAGTGTTGACAGTGTGCTAAAAAAAAAAAAAAAAAAAAAAAAAAGCAAAGCTGGAATGGAATTAAGAAAGGGCAATCTTCCAAACTCAGCTTTTCTGCTTTTTAATTTCAAGTAATCCTCCCAAGGAAAACAGCAATTGGCAAACCCTTTAATACTGTCACTCCAAAGGCAACACAAGGATGCGTCCCAATTTTCGAAATAAGAATGGTTCTATGTATACTATTTATCCTTCAGAAGTATAATACTTTCTTTCCTGTGTAGAGCTAAGGTTTTAAAGAAAAGATAAGGCAGGTTGAGCAAATCACTTTCTGAAATCAATTAGAGTTGGGGTGCAGTTTGAGTGGGGTGTGTGTGTGTGTGAGGGGAGAGGGAGAATGTTCGGAAACACTAGTGGGCATAAAGCAAAACAGAGGACAGATAGGTTTTGTTGCCTGACCAAGTGTACGTTTGCCTTTGGTTAGACCCAGCCAGAAGCTTTCTGAACAAGTCATGTGGAAAGTCAGGCACATCTGTCAACGGGAAGAACCTGGGTACATCTGGCTTCTAACAACAGATCTGCAGTGATCACATTTCTCATAGAGTTTCTCCTAGAATTCAGGGGCTACTTCAGAGGCTAAAAGGTAGTTGAAAAAATGTTGCTGGTAGCCGAGATGGTGGGATTCTAAGGTATTCCAATCACCTGCGGGGTCAACAGAGTAGAATTCTTTCTCTGTGCACATTTTCAAATGTGCAAATATATTTCAGTTTCTCATACATGTGATGTTACCATCAAAAAGGTAGGATCAAAAGATCCTAGAGGGAAGATTCTTCAGGCAGATGGCTTACCTGCTGAATCCAAAGCAAGAGCATACACTTCTAAAACAAATCTGATTATTTTATTTGGCCCTTGATTTTAAGCAGTGGTTCTCAACGCTGGGTCCTGAGACCGGCAGCAGCAGCAGCAGCATCACTGGGAACCTGTTAGAAATGCAGACTTTTTTTCTTGAGACAGGGTCTCACTCTGTTGCCCAGGCTGGAGTGTACTGGTAAGATCAATTAGCTCACTGCAACCTTGAATTCCAGGGCTCAACGGATCCTCCCACCTCAGCCTCCCATGTAGCTGGGACTGCAGGCACATACCACTATACCTGGCTAATTAAAAATTTTTTTTTTGTAGAGATGGAATCCTGCTATGTTGCCCAGGCTGGTCTCTAACTCCTGGCCTCAAGCAATCCTCCCCTCTCAGCCTCCCAAAGTCCTGGGGTTACAGGGACGAGCAACCTCACCTGTAAGGCTGTAAAGCTGGCCAGAAGTGCAGCTTTTTAGGCTCCACTCTAGAGCTGGTGAATCAGAAACTTTGGGGGTGAGACACGGGATTTTCTGTTTTACCATGTGCTCCAGGTCATTGTAATGCACAATAAAGTTTGAGAACCCACTGCTCAAGAGCAATGAACTGACTCTTATGCAAATTCATTAATTTATGCAGCATAAATTTACTGAGCATCTACTATGTACTAGGCATGAGCATAGTGCTTCCTTTAGGAGGGAGATCAAAATGTCTCAGGACCATCTGAGCTATTTAAACACGTCGGGAGCGGGTTGGTAGGGGTAAGGAAGAGAACAAAATAGTGGATGTGAGAGAAAAAAGAGAAAGCTACAAAACTATCCAAAAACAATAATCATTTGACTGTGGCAGCTAAGCAGAAATAGTATAAATATAGAGGGGAAAAAAATCTATTAAAAGAAGCAAGATTTCATGGTAATAAACATGACAATATGACTTTATGATAGGTTTGTCTGAAAAATTATTGATGGTCTCTCCCCCTATCTTTTGTCTTGAAAATAGCACTTTAATTTCATAAATATGTTATCCTGAAAAAATAAATCTGAAAGAAAAACTCACAGAGAGTTCTCACTCTAGGAAATCTCATGACACAAAGCAGTTTGAGTGCAGATAAATGCTAAAGGAATGTTATACCAACACTCAGTTCCTTGATTACTAATATTTTCCTTACTTAACAACTTCTTACTTGTAACAGTTGGGATCAAGACTAAGAAGTTTTTTTTAGAATAAAAAAATTACACAGTTTTGAGTTTCTTTAGTCTAACTGGGTGTCAGTTATCTTGAAAGAAAATGAGAAGATCTGAATATTATAAGAGTAAACTCCACTAATGCTAAACTTTCTAAAGCAAAAACCTATCCTTTAATTTTTTAACACAAAAGATTGGCACACTACAAGCAAATAATTGTATAGGTTACTTACAATAAAAATGTACCACAGGAGAAAAATGTCTAAATTGATTGTTTTAATGAGGAATTGGCATTTACAACTATGAAGAAAATGTCTATTAGTTAGATATTATTTATTCAGAATTTATAGCTGTTGGGACATTGTCCAGGCCTTCTGCTTTTGCAATGTCTATTAAAATGGGAGCTGGTTATAAAAATGAACAGTGTAAGCAACATTTAAAATGGGGAAGAAAATGTGCTTAATAAAGCAGACTTTTCAAATAGTATTTGGTTATATCTAACATGTATTATCAGAAAATGTCTTTGTAACTTGGAAACGAGAAAAGAGAATAAAATAATGGCATCTCTTTTGTTTTTTTTTTTGACGATGGAGTCCTCCCACTCCTGTCCCCAGGCTGGAGTGCAGTGGCATGATCTCGGTTCATCTGCAACCTCTCCACCTCCTGGATTCAAGCGGATTCTCCTGCCTCAGCACCTTCCCTGAGTAGCTTGGACGACGATGCCCACCACCCATGTATCACGCTAATTTTTTGCATTTTTTAGTAGAGACACTGGGTTTCACTGTGGTTGGCCAGGACTGGTCTCGATCTCCCTTACCTCGTGATCCGCCCATCTCGGGCCTCCCAAAGTGCTGGGATTACAGGGGGCGGGCTGACTTTCTATTGGTTGGGCTATTTTACAACTCAATAGGGGCAGAGGTTAACTTGTAGTTTTTGACCAGCAGAGATGCAAATAATTTCTGTCCAATATTGAGGAAAAGATAACCTCAATATTACAGTTTATTGCCCTGTTGTTTATTAACCAGTTTTGTATCTAACCCAACAATCTTATCCAAATACTCTTCTGTAAATTATCTATAGATATCTAGCTGCTCAAATGTTCTTTGAACTGGCTTTAACACCTTAGTAGTTCCTGCATTAAATAATCAGTTGAATAAAATCATTGGCATGTGTTCATTTTATATTTGCATGAGAGTTATAATTTTGCCTTTTTGAGAATCATACTTTGACAATAGTGGGCAATGACTTTTGTTTTTCTATTCATCAAAATAGCTCAGAGGTTGTTAGTTAAGCAATATTTCCAAAGTCATTAAGTAAGGTGTTGTTGTTTTAACTCATAGAAGGCCATGAAATTGATTCTGCAAAAATCTTCCACATTTCGATGTGCTATTATTCCTCCCCATTGGTATGAATTAGTGAGGTTCTGTTGCCTGAAAACCTAATGATCATCTCGATGTCACACTATACGTCGCAGTCACTGTGATGTGGTCTTTTGTTGTGGTGCCTAGAATTACGTGTACATCAAAAAACAACAACTATAGTGACAAATGCATTCCTCAATATAACCAAGATCATGGGGAAAAATAGACTGTAGTAAGAATAATAGAGATTACATCTATCATCGGAGAAAGAGAATTTCTAAAGTGCATTATTATCAGGAAGCAGGAATAAAACACCAGGCATGCAGATTTTCCCAATTCAGTTCTGAAATGCAAGCCAACATCATGCCAGCCACTAAATGAAAACTGAGTCTTACTTAGCTGCTTCTGAAGCTTCCCTCAGTTCTTCGTCCAGTCTGCAGGAGCAAAAATTATTGGTGTGGAAAAGAAACAAAAAAGAAGCAAGCAGAGCATGAGACAGTCACTCAGCAAAGCAGAGCCAAACAAAAGTGGTGCATATGTGCTTTTCAAAACCGTCTTCTGGAGTCCTGAGACGTACTCCTTCCATTAAATATACTGTCATTTCCTCCCATTCAGTGTTTATGTACATTTACTTTGCAAATTCCTTCATAAACAGTAGGTATAAGTTGCAAAGGGATCAGAAACATGCTGGCTGAATAAAGCTGAAAACATCCACGTCAGTCTGGTGGGTACAGTTCAAATTAGCTTGCAGCCTGGGCCAAGTCAGGGATGTATCTGGTTTAGTAGGTTTCAGTTGCAAATCAGGTTGACCTCAACAGCTTTACACACAGGACAAAGACTGGAAATGGCATACAAAAGACTGATACAGTGACCTCTCGCTCTGGTAGCTTGTTGAGGTCACCCACAAGTAAGACACTGGTGTACACACACAGGATCCAGCGTGAATAGGAGATCAGGAGATTTTTACCTCACACTTCTCTTATAAGATCTCTCTTCATCGTACCTTACGAAAATAAAAACGAGTGCCATAAGGAAAATGAGCAAACAGATGGAAAAAACGACAAGTAAATGATCTAAACGACTGTCAAATCATGAGAGAAAACGCCTATCCAGATACAGTCATGCACTATGTAACGTCATTTGGGTCAGCGATGGACCACATATATGGTAGTGGTTCCATAAATTAGAATACCATAATTTGACAGTATCTTATCTGTGTTTAGATACACGAATACTTACCACTGTGTTACAGCTGCCTGCAGTATTCAGTACAGTAACACGCTGTACAGGTGTGGAGCCTAGGAGCAACAGGTTATAGCAGATAGCCTAGGTGGTGTAGGGGGCTCTGCCATCTAGGTTTGTATAAGTTCACTCTATGATATCTGCACAATGATGAAAGCATCTAAAGACGCACATCTCAGAACATGTCTCTGTCATTAGGTGATGTCTGATGGTAATAATAAAATTGGCATTTGGGAGACGTCTTATTTTCATTAGATAACAATCAATGTTTATAATTTGTAAATATATGCAGTCGATCCTCATTATTTGCAGATTCTATATTTGTAAATTTGCCTATTCACTAACATGTATTTATAACCACAAAATCAGAACAAGGTACTTTTTGGGTCACTTGTGGACATGTGCACAGAGTGGTGAAAAGTTTGAGTTGCCCAATGTTCATGTTGCCACCTGGCAATGTGTGAGCCTCTGTCTTCTTGTTTCATACTGTAAACAACTGTCCTTTTCACAACCTATTTAGTGCTTTTCTTTTTCTCATTTTTGTATTTTTCCTTGGTGATTTTGCTGCTCAAATTGGCTTCCAAGCATAGTGCTGAAATACTGTCTAGTATTCCCAAGTGCAGGAAGGCTGTGATGTGCCTTATGAAGAAAATGTGTGTTAGATAAGCTTTGTTTATGCACAAGTTACAATACTGTTGGCCATGAGTTCAATAAATCAACAATGTATACTAAGTAAGGTTCATTTAAACAGAAACACACATAAAACAAGGTTATATATCGATTGATTGATTGACTGATTGATTGATGAAAACATGGTGACCAGAGGCTTGCAGGAACCAAACACCCTGTATTTTCCCTTGGAACACTATTTCAGTATTCCCTAATTAAGTGTTTGCAGTGACTTTACAGAACATAACTGCCACAAATAATGAGAATCAACTGTGACCAATGATTATAAATTTGGTTCTAGGTTGAGCAAGTTTTTCTTTCATTTAAGCCCTTTGATGACAGGCTCCATCTCAGCTGAGGACTGGTCTTGGGAGTGGCTGAGATTAGATCCTTTGAATGTTATTCAGTGATAAAAAGGAGCCATGGCTTGTATCCATTTGAAATTTGCATAACATGAAATTGGGGCGATGAAGGTCAGTAACAGAAATGGCAGAAAGGACATCCCAAGGAGATAATTACAGAAAACAGAACACACGGACATGTGGGCAGCACGTGAATGGTGGTAAATTTCTTCCTCCAGAAAAAAATTTTTCCAAATAGAATCCTTCCTGAAGTAACTTCTCCCAAATGGAGCCCTTGAAAACTGATGTGTGCAGATGAATAAAAAATGTCCCGGCTATACTTAACTTCTCACTTGAACTTTGCCATATGATAGACAGTCTCTAAAAGCAACATGCGTAACAATAAATAAGATTCTGGATTGCAAACTCTGTGCTGGGAGGCTTTGAAATTGCTTTGTGTACCATTTGCATTCAACCCTCAGGACCATTCCAGGAAGTGCAACTTACTTCCTTACTTTACAGATGCCGAAGCTGAGACTCAGAATATTTTAATTAATTAATCATTTTAATAGATGACTTGAAGTCTCAGAGACATTGAGAGGTTGGAGGGAAGGTTCAAATCTAAGTCTCTAAAGCCCATTCACTTTTCTTTCTATTGCCTCTGCCACACCATGGAAGTGTTACTGTGTTTACTTGGAAAGTGGTCAATGCTCAATTCCACTAGAAGGGAGAATGTCCTTGTCATCTTATCGAATGTGAGTACTCCCATACTACTTCTTCCTTTTTTTTTTTTTTTTGAGACAGGGTCTCACTCTGTCACCCAGGCTTGAGGGCAGTGGTGCGGTCTCAGCTCACTGCAATTTCCGCCTCCCAGGCTCAAGCAATCCTTCCACTTTAATCTCCTGAGTAGCTAGGACTACAGGTGCATGCTACCATACCCGGCTAATTTCTGTGTTTTTTTTCATAGAGAGGGTCTCACCATGTTGCCCAGGCTGGTCTTGAACTCTTGAACTCAAGCTATCCACCCTCCTCAGACTCCCAAAGTACTAAGATTACAGGTGTGAGGCATCCCTCCCTGCCTCCATCCTTTTTAAATTTAGAGAGTAGAAGTGGGTTTTAAAGATGGAGTACACCTTTTTGAGGCAGCAGCCCAGAGCTATGAGGTGTGCTGGTTGTGGAAACGCTATGAAGCTAATGAGGGTTGAAGCCATCATTAGGATCTTATGAACACTCTGTCTGATTCAGTGAGCCAATTGACCAATGGAAGCCCAGTCAGTATCCTGTGTTCATGCCCGATATTGCTTATGTAGGAAAACCAAATGCATCTACTTCTGAGCTTTGAATTTTGAAGGATACTCTAAGGGAGGTAAAGGAATCTCCTAGAAAAGAACATGCGAATTTTGGTGCCAGGCTGACTTGAATTTGAATTCCAGTTCCATCTCTTCCTGGTTCCTACTTACACTGTGCCTAAGTAACTTCTTACTAAGTTATCTCCCCTGCATCTGTAAAACAGAGGTTTACTATGGGAGTCAAATAAATGATATAAATAGAGCACTGCTATGCTTGGCATATCATAGACACACATTACATGAGAATTCTTTCCTTCCAATTTCTAGGCTGGGCCTTTTTAATTAATTAACTTAATTTTTACAGTGAGAGGACTCTTTTTTGGAATCCCAAATGAGAGGTACATTTTGCTATCCGTTTTATGGAGGAAGATGAATGACACTTGTCTGTTTTCTTTGAGCTAATGGTTAAATCCCTCTCCACTCAAATGAAATGAAAAAAGCTAACGATTCAGATACAGTGGCCAAAAAAAAAAAAAAAAAAAAAAAAAAAAAAACCATGACACACAGAAAACAACCGTTCTTTGCAACAATGTACCAGATACAAGTGTTTATTCTCCCATATCCCTGTTTTACAATCCCAGCTCCAAGTATTTATTTTGTTAAATTTTATCCTAATTTTTGTAGCATCATCCTGAGACCTTCAGTACCCATGCAGGATGCTGACGCTGTTACTGCGTTACCCTCTATTGAGCAAGAAAACCATTCCTCACCGCCTCACCCACCACTGGGCAAATGCCCTCTACTTAATCATGATAAACAGAAAAGGTTTAGAAGAAACAGAGAGTTATTCCTTTCTGTTTTCCTAGGGTTATGCAGATAAATTACTTTGTATAAGACAATAAAGAAATGCAAGCTATACTAAGACCATCTTGTGTCTGTGCAGAGTGGGAGACATAAGAAACTGATCTACTGTTAACCAGTAGAGACAGTATACCAGTTAACCAGTGTAACTGTTACTTTTTCCAAAGTGGTAGTAAAGTTCAAGGTAAAAATGAACAATAATCAAATAACCCCAGGAAAATATTATGTGAAAGAGGATCTGAAAGAACACAACGATTATCTATAGATTATAGGAAAAAATTATATTTATTGGAGGATATTTAATATTGTTTTCAAAATAAGATAATGCCATTTCCCCTCTGTTCCAGAACTGACCTATTTATCAACGCACTTCTCCAAACATACACTTTTTTTTTTTTTTTTTTTTTTTTTTTTGATACAGGGTCTCACTCCCATTGCCCAGGCTGGAGTACAGTGGCACCATCACGGCTCACTGCAGCCTTCACTTCCCAGGCTCAGGTGATCATCCTATCTCAGCCTCCTGAATAGTTGGACTACAGGCAAATGCCACCATGCCTGGCTAATTTTTGTATTTTTAGTAGGAACGGGGTTTTGCTATGTTGTCCAGGCTGATGGCAAACTCCTGGGCTCAACTGATTCTTCCACTTGGCTTCCCAGAGTGCTAGGATTACAGGTATGAGCCATCACACCCAGCCTCAAACTAGTACTATTTCTTAAGAAATCTCTGAAACCATCAGGACTTACTTGATGATGCTCTCTGGAATGTGGATGCAATCCATTGGGATCAGCCCACTGAGTTCTGATAAGCTATTGACATATTTAATTTTACTGCTGAATTTTGAACTAAAAAAAAGAAAAAAATGTGTATCATTAGTCACTACCTTATCCATCCCAACACTACTGCCTTTTCTTGAAAATCCTGATACACTTCTTGCCCCAGCACTCTTACTAAGAAAAGAGGCTAACATTATTTCATGAGTTACAATGTGCCAGACACTGTTTTGTTGTTGTTGTTGGTGGTGTTTTGTTCTGTTTTTTAAATTTATTTTTTAAATTGCCATGTAAAAATGTTTAACACGATGTTTTGAAATATGTATACATTGTGGAATGGCTAAACTGAGCTAACTGACATATGTATTACTTCACATGCTTTTTTTGATACTGAAAATCTACTCACTTAGTAATTTTCTAGGATGCAACACATTGTTATTAGCTATGGTCACCATATTGTTCAATAGGGCTCTGGAACGTATGCCTCCTAACCAAAATTTTGTGGTCTTTGACCAACATCTCCTCACTCCCAACCCCCAGCTTCTGGTAACCACCATTCCACTCTCTATTTCTGTAAGCTCAACTTTTTTAGATGCTACATATAAATGAGATCGTGCAGTATTTGGCCAAATGCTGTTTTAAGTGGGTTACACATACAAATGCATGCATTTCTTATTACAGCCTAGTGAGGTAGACACTATTATTATCCACTTTTCAAAGATAAGGAAACAGACACAGAGCAGGTAAGTGTTTGCCCAAGGTCTCACCCTTAGTAAATGGCAGAGCCTGTACTAATCTGGGCAGTCTGACTTTGGCATTCACACTCTTGGCCATACATTGTGCGGCCTCCCAGTATTTCCTGTGACTCTGAATAATCACTGCTTTATGCCTCGTTTGTCTCTGTTTGTTTGTTTGTAACAAACAAAAATCTTATCATTAGTTCTTTCAGAATCTACCAAGTTTGATGATACTAAAAAAAATATGTAAACTCATTTTTTAAAATTTGTTTTATTTTAAAATGTTGTGGTTTTAAAGTTTTAGGTTGAACATTTATTCTAGATGAACCAACATTCAAATATATGTTCCAATAATTGGATTTAAAATACTAACAGCTTTCATCTAAATGTGTTCGTTTTAGATATGTGTAAACGCACAGAGAACAACTTGGAAGGATACCAATGAAATTGATAAAGGAGTTTGCCTCTGGGGAAGGGGATTAGGAAGAGGAATTGGTAATTGTTAAAGGAAGAACTTGGTCAAATGGTAGTTCTGTTTTAAGTTCTTTGAGAAATCTCCAAACTTCCAATAACTCATTGTTTAAAATGAACTTGCCATATACCTCTATCATAGAGGCTACCCTTTAGTAGAGAAAAGACCTGTCATACATCTTAGTGGTCTCTTTTTTCAGATCTACAAGTTGCTAACACTGAAGTAAATTGATTCAAAGGAGGATCTGTAGAGGGGCTCCTACATGATGAAACTGTAGAATACAATTATTCAGTACTTGATGTAGGTTTTCTTTAGAATTGGGCAGACAATTGGTTTCAAAGACTGAGCCTATCATTCATAGGCTGTGCCACCCTAGACCTGAGGTTGGTAAATGATAGCTCGTGGCTGAAGTCAGCTTGCTGTCAGTTTTTTATTTTTATTTTTAGAGGCTAGGACTCACTCTGTCACCCAGGCTGGAGTGCAGTGGCATGATCATAGCTCACTATAGCCTTGAACTCCTGGGCTCAGGTGATCCTCCTGTCTCCGCCCCTGGAGTAGCTAGGACTATAGGCACATGATACAGTGCCTAGCTAAATTAAAAAAAAAAAAAAGTTTCCAGAGACAGGGTCTCCTTAGGTTGCCCAGGCTGATCTTGAACTCCTTGCCTCAAGCAATCCTCTTGCTTCAGCTTCCTGAGTAGCTGGAATTACAGGCATAAGCCTATCTGTTTTTTTATAGCCCCGAGTGAAGAATGATTTCTGTTTTTTTAAGTAGTTAAAAAAATGTAAAAATAAAAATATTTTATGATGTTGGCCGGGCGCAGTGGCTCATACCTGTAATCCCAGCACTTTGGGATGCCGAGGCAGGCAGATCACTTGAGGTCAGGAGTTCAAGACCAGCCTGGCCAACATGGCGAAACCCCGTCTCTACTAAAAATACAAAAATGAGCCAGGTGTGGTGGTGCATGCCTGTATTCCCAGCTACTTGGAAGGCGGAGGCAGGAAAATTGCTTGAACCCAGGAGGCGGAGGCTGCAGTGAGCCAAGATCATGCTACTGTACTCCAGCCTGGGCAACAGAGTGAGACTCCCTCTCAACAAAAAGAGAATATTTTACGATGTAAAAATCATAGGAAATTCAATTTCGGTTTTCATAAATGAAGTTTCATCAGAGGCCAGGCATGGTGGCTCATGCCTGTAACCCCAGCACTTTGGGAGGCCAAGGTGGGAAGATCACCTGATCTCAGGAGTTCAAGACCAGCCTGGGAAACACGGCAAACCCTGTCTCTGCCAAAAACACAAAAACTTAGCCAAGTGTGGTGGTACATATCTGTGGTCCCAGCTACTTGGGAGGCTTAGGTGGGAGAATCGCTTGAGCACGGGGAGGCAGAGGTTGCAGTGAGCCAAGATCGCACCACAGCACCCCAGCCTGGGCAACAGAGTGAGACTGTCTCAAAAAAAAAGTTTCATCAGAACACAGCCACTTACTCATTTGCATGTTTCCTACAGCTGCTTTTACTCTATAATGGCAGAGTTGAGTAGTTGTGACTGAAACCATAGGGCCAGTGAAGCCTAAACTATTTACTAGTTGAATCTTTATAAACAATGTTTGCTGGTTCCTGCTTTAGACAATTTATGTGACCTCCCTGAACCTCAGCAGTTTTTCCTATACAATGGAAATAGTAAGCAGAATCTGCTTCAGGCTGGGCGTGGTGGCTCATGCCTGTAATCTCAGCACTTTGGGCAAAGGCAGGCATATTGCTTGAGCCTAGGAGTTTGAGATCAGCTTGGACAACACAATGAGATCCCGTCTCTACAAAAAAATAAAAAAATTTAGCTGAGTGTGGTGGCATACACCTATAGTCCCAGCTACTCAGGAGGCTGAGGTGGGAGGATTGCTTAATCCCAGGAGTCTGAGGCTGCAGTGAGCCATGATCATGCCACTGTACTCCAGCCTGGGTGACTGAAGGAGACGGTGTCTCAAAACAAAAAACAAACAAAAAAGTATCTACTTCGGAGGACTGTCATTAGGTTAAATGAGGTAATGCAAATAAGCACTCAACAAATTAAGCCATTATTAGTCATAATTTACCACAACACTATTGCTATAATTTCATTATTACTGTTGTTATTATCTTGAAACTCCTTTCCATAAATAGTGTTGAATTATAATAATTTTTAATATCCTTAGAGTAACAAATGTTTTCTTATTGTTAAACCACATTTGGCTTAAGGCTTTCTCTGTAGTTTGAGTTCCTAGGTAGCTAACTGCAACCTAACATGGTATGTAAATAAAATTCCAACCTAACTTATGAGTATATTTTTGCAAAGACTAGCTGAGTCTCAGCCAATCAAAGCAGCTGAGCTTCAGCAATCACAGGTTGCCAAATGATCAGACCATGACCATATAAGGCAAATGCCTCATCACACTGTACCCAAATAAGATAACTGCTGAGCTGTACCCAATCAAGCTATTTCTATACATCACCTTGCTTTTCTCTGGATAAATACTGTCTGCCCACTTTGCTGGGTGGAGCTCTCTGAACCTCTCCTGGTTCTAAGTGATGCTGGGTTCATAAATCATTTTTTGCTCTAATAAAGTGATTGATTTGTCTAAAGTTTATCTTTTAACATTACTTAATCAAGAAAAAACATTTGTTTTATAAGTGCTGAATTATTAAGCAAACTTTGATGAATCAGTAATTATGCTAATGTTTACCTTTCTACCCATTAAACTTTTTGAAAGCTTCCCAGCATACACTGATTCCTACTCCCTAGTTAAAGCATTTCCTGAAATTAATTAAAATAAGTGGCTCTTTGTATACCTTAAATAGGTCTAAATTTGTTTGTTTGTTTTTTGGAGGCACAGTCTCACTCTGCTGTCCACGCTGGAGTGCAGTGGTGTGATCTTGCCTCACTGCAACCTCCACCTCCCAGATTCAAGTGATTCTCCTGCCTCAGCCTTCCTAATAGCTGGCACTACAGGCACGCCACCACCATGCCTGGCTAATTTTTTGTGTTTTTAGTAGAGATGGGGTTTCACATATTGGCCAGGCTGGTCTCAAACTCCTGACCTCAAGTGATCTGCCCACCTAGGCCTCCCAAAGTGCTGGGATTACAGGTGTGGGCTGCCCTGCTTGCTGGTCATAATATTTTTAAAAGCAATTTAACACAGTATGGTAAACAGCTAACCTTTGCCAGAGGGAAACTAGGATGAATCCTGCTACTCAGTTGAAGATTAATTGAAATTTTCCCATCTTAAAGTTATTAATGAATTTCTTCTAAAAATTCTGATAACTCTGTGTCTTCAGTGGTTTCTTCTTGTGTATAATGAAGATAGTAACAGTATATCATGTGATTGTTTAGATTCAGTTTACCATTTTAACAATTCTTGATTTTCAGGTACCTTTTTCAGCATTAGCAATTGGAAGTGGGGAATAAGAATAATAAATAAATATAAGTAAATACTGAACAAGAAAGGTTGAATCTGGAAGCTAAAGTAAAACCTATACACACACAAAAAAGATTTTAAAGTTTATTTTTTTCCCCAGAAGTAAAGTTATCAGAAGTTTTAAAAGAAATTCATTAATAACTTTAAGATGGGAAAATTTCAATTAATCTAATCTGTACCCTGATGGTGGGCAAGATTTTATTCTGTTTTTAAAGCTGTCTAGAAAATAAATATTATTCCTTTCATTTAACTATTTGAAGTCTTACTATATTAACAACCATATCTTACTTTATTTTGCATCACCAAGATGTAAGGTTATACAGAACCTAACATAAAATAAGTAACAAATAAATATTCACTGAATTGAAACCAAGACTCCTCACGGGTGATAAAAACACAGCTCTCAAAATGGCTGCCCAGACTCTATATAACTTTGGTAGTTATACAAACATTGCGTAGGTCTGTTCAGAAGAAATGGCACAATTGAGACATGATATGGCTTTTGTTTCTGCCTTGATTCATCTTTATTTTCCACCGTCATATTACTCTACCTTTCTATTCTCTACATAATAACATATCACTTTAAATGTATTATCTATTCCCCTTTCTAATGTGGTATGAAAATCCCACCACTTCATCTTCCATGTTTATAGCAAGCAATTTAGAGGTCATGTTTTATAATGATCTGGGGGAAATATTCATAATGAAAGCATTTTCTCTCTTAATTAGGGACGCTTGATGAATAGTCCAAAGCACCTTTCTAGGAAAGGCAGAGACAAATATATTTCCCTGGGTACTCTTAGTTTATGAATTCTTGTTTTAGGACAATAAGCACATATTTTTTAAAACTACTAGTAGTACTTTTATTTTATGACAATATTAACTATACCTTATAAAAGGTCGTGTCACAGCAAGGATTGTTCTGATGAACCAAGATGGATGAACGATGATGAATGATTTCAAATTCTTCCTCAACCTATTTTGAAAAAAGAAAAAATACATTACTCTTAACCCATTTTCAGTGGGAATTAAAGCATAAAACATATTCCTAAATAAGAATATATATAATTTAAGTCTGGCGTGGTGGCTCATGCCTGTAATTCCAGCACTTTGGGAGGCCGAGGCAGGCGTATCACCTGAGGTCAGCAGTTCGAGATCAGCCTGGCCAACATGTTGAAACCCCGTCTCTACTAAAATAAAATAAAAGTTAGCTGGGCGTGATGGTGCCCGCCTGTAAGTTCTTGCTACTCAGCGGGCTTAGACAGGAGAATCGCTTGAACCCAGAAGTCGGAGGTTGCCATGATCCAAGATCATGCCACTGCACTCCAGCCTAGGTGACACTAGTGAGACTCCAACAACAACAACAAAAATGTATATATATAATATATATAATTTTAGGGAGTTCCATGCAAGTTACTATTGCCTGGTAGGAAGATATAGAATGGCCATGATTAATGACGAGAATGCTTTTTGAGACGTAATTTGAAACTTGTATGATTCAAACCTCATTTTCTCATAGAAATAAATGTAAAATAGAATGGTTATGTTCTTAGAGTGCATGAATCTATAACCAACATGGTGTATTTTTGTTTATTCTCGCCAGCATTACCTTTACTATTTCGGAAGGAAAACATGCTTAATAGCAACTTAGACAATTTAT
This sequence comes from Rhinopithecus bieti, assembly GCF_001698545.2. Classification (NCBI taxonomy): domain Eukaryota; kingdom Metazoa; phylum Chordata; class Mammalia; order Primates; family Cercopithecidae; genus Rhinopithecus; species Rhinopithecus bieti. The sequence goes on from NW_016810765.1 coordinate 1,919,215, forward strand.
TTGATCTTATTGAGACTTGGTTTCTTCTTGTGTATAATGAAGATAATAACAGTATACCATGTGGTTGTTTAGCCTTCAGTTTACCAAAATCAAAATAGTGATTAAATAACAGAGTGCACATACCGTCTGTCAATCATCTGGTAGCATTTCTTCATCCAGCCTAGCCCTGGCATCTTCCGTCTTGGTGTTGCACCATTCAAGTACACAATCATATAGTCTTCAGCTACCATCAACTCTAAAGTACTTATTACATATCTGATCACAGGAAGGAAAAGAAATGTTTTCAGTTCCCACATAAACTATTTCATCCTATTGACACCATAATTACATAACATTAATTATGTAAGTACAGGGTGTATGAAATTTAAGAATGGTTGTGCATATTACCTCTTTACCTTGGGAAGAATACAGCTACCTAAGAGTATCCCTCTGAGAGTATTACTCATTTATCGGTATGACTATCTTTTAAATGTATGTACACTAGAAAAATGTACGGGTTAGAAAGAATCCTGACTTTCAAAACTGTCAACAATGTTATCAAATACTAAGGGTAACTCAGGTTAAATAAGGGCAGATATTAATGAAGTCAGGTTATAGTCAGTCTTAGCAGACTAAGAACATGTTATGAAGGAACAAAAATCATACTTTGCCCAAAGGAAATATTACAGAATTTTAAAATGCAAGCAAAATTCTGTTCATTTTGTTTTCAGTCTAGTCTACCCACAAAAGAACTCCTTTAAAGGTTTTAGCCCCTTGAGCAACATTCCTTGACAGAAACCTTACTGATGTTTCATTGAAGGCTTAGAATATTCTACATCATCTATTTTCTTTAATTAAAGATGATCTATCTGCCATTACATGCCACAGACATTAACTCAAAGCACTTTGTCACAAGTATCACTCACAGGAAAAGATTTTCCATGACATAGTGGTAATCCGCCCGACTGCTGTCTGGCAGAAAACAGGCGGCAAACACAATGATGGCATTTAGACCGTCCCCATAGTATCCTGGGGGACAAACAAAAAGACATTTGTAACCAATTGAAAGCTCTTAACAAGGTAATATCTGACCTAATGGATAAATCTGAAGCCTTGGCAAGTGTGTCTTTGTGGGTATATTAGCAGCATGAAATGGGGCTTATGTTGACTGTAGGTCTGTAGGTATATACACATACAGTTATCTTTCAGTGGTTAACATCTATGTTTTATAGAGTTAAATATATAGCGCAATTAGATTTGCATATGTAGGCTACTCATATATTATGGATGATTATATGTGTTGTACATAGTTGTGAAGAGGGTGTGTAAATATTCAACGTAACAAAAAATGAGCGGGGGCAAGACTGACATGAATGTCTGATTTATATAATACTAATATGTAAGTACTTATACAGTACTTCTTTCTTCTGATGGCTAAGAAAGAGATTCTGTTTGATCCTCTTTAGTTCTTTTTAGTTTTAGACACTGCTTAATTTAAAGGGAGAATTTAGCCACTAAAGTGCAATATAATCTCTCATTCACACACTCCAGTGACCAAATACTAGCGAGTAGACAAGTAAAACACCTTTATTTTGATTTCAAGACCTGCAGTGCCCCTGGGATCAACAGCCAGTGCAAGAACCCACGAGAAGTTCTAGCCAGGCCTTATTCTGTGCAATATTTTACTGCCGTGTAATCACCAGTGGGTATATAGAGTTCTGAAAAAACTGACACATTGGGCTCTGGGAGGACTAGACCAGGCTTAAGGGTATGTCCTGTCCTCCTACTCAAAGCTTGGAGGAAATCTCTGTTTAATGATTCTATAGTCCAGAGCTATATGACACAACAAACCCATAATTGGGTATATTTTTGGGTATATCTTCCCCCATCTTTTTTTGCACTAGAGTCACACTCTCTTTGTAGAGAACATCTTACTAAACTGCTTTTCGAGAGTTAACTAACTATATCCAGATCTATATACAGCCAGGTTGGGTACTGTGGCTCACACCTGTAATCCCAGCATTTTGGGAGGCTGAGGTAGGCAGATCACTTGAGGCCAGAAGTTCGAGACCAGCCTGGACAGCATGGTGAAACCTCGTCCCCACTAAAAATACAAAAATTAGCCAGGCATGGTGGCGCTGTAATCCTAGCTATTTGGGAGGCTGAGGCAGGAGAATTGCTTAAGCCCAGCAGGTGGAGGTTGCAGTGAGCCAAGACTGCGCCACTGCCTTCCAGCCTGGGTGACAGAGTGAGATTCTGTCTCAAAAAAACAAACAACAAAAAAATCTATATACAGCCAATATTTTACTGCCACATAATCACTCAGTGAGTATTTAGAGTTCTGAGAAACTTACACGTTGAGTTCTGTTAAGGGGCTAGGTTCTGAATTCTACGAAGAGGAAGAAAACTTCCTGTCATAAGAGGAGGAAAACTACAGATGGGTCTGGCTAAATTATAGTTGAGTCGTACAAAATTCTGTACTTTTGGGAAATCTTGAGAACTGCTTCCTGGTAACATGGGACTGAGGAGTGTAAGTGCTACTTGCAGGAGGTGCTGAGAAAACAGCAGGTGGGAAATGTGGAACGTGTGGCCACTGAAACTCCAGGGGTCAAGGAACATGTAGATACATCTCAGGACACCATTCCCCATCTTTTGAAAGCTCTAGCATCATTTTGGAATTGCCCTGTCTTTTAAGCAAGCTTTACATTCCCACGGTTTCTTTGAAACTCACAGCAGGTGTCAGTCAGAACCCCACAGGTAACTATACGGAATGTCATGCGTCTTTCACACTTAAAAAGGGAAGCAATGTGTGAATTTTTATTTTTTAGTATCCCTGTCTAAACTATTGCAATTGATGTCATAGAGTTCTGGACTATAGAATCATTAAAGGGATTTTCTTCAAGCTTTGAGTAGGAGGACAGGACATACGCTTAAGCCTGGTCCAGTCCTCCCAGAACCCAACGTGTTAGTGTTTTTAGAACTCTGAATACTCGTTGGTGATTACATGGCAGTAAAGTAATGGCTGTATATAGATTTGGATGGAGTTAATTAACTCTTGAAAAAGCAGTTTAATAAGATGTTTTCTACAAAGGGAGTGTGACTCTACTGCAAAAAAAGATGGGGGAAGAGACCAATACTAACTAAAAATATATCCAATTATGGGTTTGTGTGTATTACTAATTTGAGGTAGTTGTATGCAGTATTTATACTACAAATGATGATACGGTATTGTTGAACACAGTATTTATACTACAGATCTTAGAAGATGCTGCCTATGTAAGTATTTAACTGATGCAACACACGTTTGTGAGAGAGTAATGTAGTAGTTTCTCTCTGGATTTTTTTTGCTTTAGTTCCATCTTTTCCAATATGCAGGTATTTATCAACTACTTTTTAGAATGCAATATGAAGGAAAATGGCAGGAGGAGACATATCTTAATACAAAAATTGCTTGTTACCACACTTTCATTTCTGAAGACGCATAACTAAATGGAAATCCACAAAGGATATGGTGGCTTAGCTATACTAATCCTCACACTGCACAGATAAGCAATTCATCCTCAGCATGATGAAAAGACAGAAGTTCATTAAAAGAGACAAGAGACAAAATGAATCCAACTTAAAAGCAAGTAAGAAAGCATCCTTTCAAAAGCATCTTTCTAAATGTAGCAGTCTGGCTCCAGAGTGTTACAGTAATTTCAAGATCGTGACTGCTCAGTTACTTTGATTTCTTTCTTTATTTCCATGAACTTCTAAGAATTTTTTTTTTTTTGAAAGGGAAAGACTGAGGTTTATAAACAGTACTTCAGACGTCATTTTAAATGGCAGTTCAGCTCACTGTGTAAATGCTATCTGCCCTTGGAATGCAACAGCATCATGTTCATCCAAGTTTATTTAACTAAAGGAATACTATGGGATCAACTTACTACTTCATGACTGCTGTCTAAGTAAGAAATGTCTCAATATAAAAAGTACAGAAATTTATAAAGGAAAATGAAAATTTATGAATGAAAATTTGTTCTTTTGGGTAGAGGATCTTTAAGAAGGGAAGAAGAGGCAAAAAGAGAAGGAAGAAAGTAGAAGGAGAGGGGATAACTGAAGGAAGGAAATAAAAGAAAAAGATTTCCACATGAAAGTTTTCCTCCAAAATCAAGAGCCAGTGCCATTGGCAGGCTTGGGAGATATTTCAGATAATACCGTAATTTTTCTATAGCTGCTTCCTGCTAAAAAAATTTAAATTTAAATTTAAAAAATCAGATAATACTATAATTGCAGGCAAAGTGCAATAACTAGAATGCATAGGATCATTCACTTTTTGCCCCTCCCAGATACCTTGAAGGGGTCAGCTAACCCCTCAATTTCTATTCTCAGATATGCAACTTACTCAAGTAAAGTTTCCTGGCAACAGCATAATTCATTTGAAGTCTGTTTTTAAAAACATTTCTTTCATTAGACTCTCTTCTCAAGAAAGGTGAGGTGAATTCAGGGTGTATGTGCTGGGTGGGGTACATGAGCAACCCCCTAGGAATCTCCTGAGACCCTCTGAAGCAAGGGCGCAAACCTTACCTGAGTGACACAGACAGGCATGAAAGGGATGTAACACAAGTTTGCTGGCCAGCAAATGGAATGGAGACAGAAGGAAAGATGTCACAGTCGCAACCAAAACATACACACACACACACACCAGCCAGCAACTCTTCTCCTCATTCTTTTCAGGGTCATTTGTCCAGCAAGACTGCCGAGAAGGTTACCTGAATCTCCTATAATGAAATAAGAGAAGTAAAAAAAAAAGAATCCTTGTTAAAATTACTTGGTGTTATTGTTCTCCATTATTTAAACGGGTTTCTCTGCTCCAAGTTCAAAAAAAAGCCAGTTCTAGCCTCAGAGGGACCCCATACTATTGGCTGAGCAAAACTATCCAAACACCTCTTTGCTTTGATTTATGCAGATGGCAAGGATATTGCTATTGGCGCATAGGATGTGAACAGTGGTGTTGAGATCACCCTCATTTGACTGATGATGCCATTGAGACCCAGAGATGGTAAGTAATATACCAAGGTTACAGACTAGCAAGTGGCAGAGATGGGTACTGAGCCTCATTCTTCTACATTGTGTGCAGGGCCTCTGGCAATAGCTCATACCAAGGTCACCAAAGCTGAAGACTGAATTAGTTATTCAAATACTGCCATCATGCACCAGTATTTTCAACAGGTGGGACACGTGGCAGGGCCTGGCTTTGAGCCTAACTTCTGCAGCTCTTTTGATCGCCCCCACCTTACAGTTTATAGCACAGAGCACTGTGCAGCTGGCACTTCTCTATTGGCCCAAATGACAAAACTTCCTCACAGCAAAATACCAAGCACCAAATAAGATTCATGTTTACTGGGAAGTGATTGCTGCTTTTTAAACGCTCATCAGAAGCCAGAAGGACAAACTCAGTAGGTTGGTAAGTAAGGAGCTTTCTCATCATTATGGTCTAAGAGAATGGTGTAAACTCCTAATGTGGAAGACAAAGCTTTGACAAATTCAGAAGTAACATCTGGAGCATCTTTACCTACAGAGCACAAAAGCTGTTCAGGGTGCAGGAAAAGGTGGCATCTCTCTCTAAAGTTCCGGATGGGTGCAGCCAGAGGCACACTTCATGCAGGCCAGTGCCTGGAGAGGGCTGAGGCAGGGCTGGGGAGAGGGGAGGTGGCCTTCTCTTCAGAACAAACAGGACAGTCACACAGACAAACACTGAGCTTGCAACACAGAATGGAGAAGAGCAAATGGCAAAGGGAGGAGGTGGCAGGGATGGAGAGCACAGCAAATCAGGTTAGCCCTGAGGGCTCCGGTGAATTGTTACAAGACTGTGGCAGGCAGAAGCAGTGGCTTTTTCCAACCATCAGTGCACTGATGATAACCATTCTCTCCTGATTCAGACAACAGGCTGATGGGCTTGACCACGCCACCCAGCCCACCTAAAGAACAAGCAGGCGAGTCTACTGGAGTATTAGCAGATAACTAGCCCTAGAAGAGCAGCAGGACCACGAGCTGCCTTTCAACACAGGGACTCTGCATTTAGGAGCTGATGTTTATAGGGGCTTATCACTGGGTGGCTTTGATTTGACAGACATTTTATTTTTTAAAAGTATTAAAAAATGCAGGCTTTGTTTTGTTTTATTTTCAAAAGAAAACAAACCAAAAATATCTGATGGGTGGTGCAAAGGAGATGTGACCTGGGAAGATGGGGAAGACTGAGTGTTCCTCCTATGGTTTTCACATAAAACCAAAAGGGTTGACTCTACAGCCAGCTGTGTGTCACTTTCAGCAAGACTGGGCCACCTCTCATTCTGAAGGGCTACGGGCATGATTTCCCTTAGAGGAAACTGCTCCTGACCCCACAGCAGCTCTCATGAGGGGGGTCATATTTCCATTTCAGGTCAAACAGTAAGGCAAGAAAAAGAAAGGCCAGGACCAGGGGCAGGAACTGGCATTCACCTTTGCTACAGTGGTCAGGTTCCCTGGGTGGTCCTGATACTTATGTGGGGGTAGCAATGTATGGGATGGAAGGTGAAAAATCTGCTGGCAGAGAAAGATTTGATTGAAATAACAAATCAGGCTTCTGCTTATTATAATAGAAAACAAAAGCAGTGTTTTGAGGCAGTGCCAAGACTCTTATTTCCCTGCCCTCATTAAGGAAGAGAGAACTGAGAGAGCAACAACTGCCTCGTCAGCTCACACTCTTTCTGGAACAGCTGGGTGGTTACAGTGGCGCCTCAGGACTTGGGAAAGGAAGGCATGCAGCAGAAGAATCAAAATGCTGTCGATGTTTTCTGAAGTTGACAATGTTAAATGTGTTGCTTCCGCTCATCTGACATTTTGTGAATCCCAAATTAATCAAGGCCACATATGCTCCAGGAGCCCTCAAGAAAGTGCTGGAAATACAAACATACTTTTCTCTCTCCCTTGTCTCTCACCAAACAGGTGGAGGCTTTGACTGGGCTTGGCTGTTGTCAGGCCTAGATTTAATGTAGTGTCTAGAAAGGCAAACTTCAGTTAGGGGAAACAATTACCAGGCTAAGTCTAAAAAAAATCCCCAAAGCTTCTGAAGAGGATTCAAAAGACCATCTTGTAATGAGAAGCACCTCAGGGGTAGTTTAGGACACAGGCCATGGTGTCACATCTTCTGTTCAGTTCAACCGTACAATGGACTGATAAGAATGACAAACAGACATTTAACTTAGACCACTATGGCTTTCAATACATTGGCACAGAACATGATCGCTATCAGATATGTAGCATGAAAAGCCCGTTTTATATGGGAAAGTTATCTTTGCCTAGTAGGATTTTAAATATTTTTTGAATTTAATATGAGGAAATATACTTAGCTCTATAGTTCCCTGAATATGGGCTCTAGAATAGGGTCTTTGAGATGTCATGTTCCAGAGAACTCTAGACTCACTTTCTGATTTTAAATAAAATGGCTGCCCCTTCCCCATTTCCCAGATTCATGCAGAGCTCGACTACCTCCATGAGAAATGACTCTCCTGTAGGGCTCGATGACTTTCATGTCAATGCGCTGCTCTTGTTCTCCAATCACCACTGTCCTCCACAGCCGGTTGTCCTCCCGTTCCTCTTCGGCCGTATATTCTGGAATAGACTCTGACTCTTGGCCAGAATCTTTGTTGGCTGTGGGATCTTCTGGAAACAAAGCATAGAGCAGGGCTGAAGGATCAAGACCTCCATAGTGCAGGCAGCTAAACAGCCAGATGGTAAGCTTTAAAATACTTTTTTAAATGAACACAGAGTACTTCTACGGAATCAACCTGCAGAATCAACCTGATCAAAGTCCTTGTTTTGTACAGCCTTTACAGAGCTTAGCAATATCCTGACCATATAAAGTACACTCAATAAAGTCTTTTTTCATTAACTGAACAACCACCTCCATTGCTAAGGTCATGCTGAGGGTGAGACTAGGTGCAAAGCTTGAGCTGTCTTGCATGGGTAGTGGTCCAAGGTGTGCACAAGCCAGGACCAACTCATCCTTGATCAGGGTAAAGATTGCAGGTCTTTCTAATGGGGTGAAAGGCTTTGTTACTAGACTCAGAAAATTTTGCGGTTTTGGGGTCACATCTCTTCAGTGCTTAAGAGTCTTTTGGGGTCCTCAACTTGGAATCGTGATGATATTACAAGCCAAGACTCCTACTCTAAGACTCTCACAACTGGGCTGAGCCCCCTATTGGGAGCACATCTGGACGTAAATTTGATATTACTTTCTATGTACTATTTCAAAATACGCCACACAAAGACTTTATAGTAAGCGAGAAACAACTGTGTAGACCAGAAATGCTCAAAGACCCCAACTGCACAAGACTCCCAAATTGATGGGTGCATAAGACAATAAAAAAGCCTACTGAGCATTCTCTGGGAAGAAATTTACTCTTGTGCATCAAAAAAAAAAAAAAAAAAAAGTACCTTTTAAAAAAAAGACTAAGCAGCAATTGTTTCCATTTTTACTAGAAGTATTAGTAGAGCTTAATGATGGTTATTCTTTGTATGTTTAAGTAATCTGAAAGAAAAGATTATTTATAACCTTCACAATAATTTCAAGACATTATTATTGTTATTTTTCCATTCCTGGAAAAGCACCGTTGAATTTACACTGCATTTCACTTCTTTCTATGGCACTTTGATGACAACAACAGCACTATTGTATTAAGTATTGACCTTGTACCAGGTACTAGTTGATACTAAAATGGTCATTATACCAATGCAAAAACTGACTTTGAAGTGGTTTGCCTCAGATCACGGTTACTAAACAAATATAGTCAAAACCTTTCCCTTTTTCAGCCCTTCTAATCTATCGTATTGTACCCTGAATGTGTGACTCTCCTTATTTATTTTACAAAGAGACTGTGAGTCCCTTGGGCAAAGAAACTGTGCCTTGAATCACCTTTAATATTCACTTCCACCAACCCGCTCCCTACTTAGCTTACAAACTTACTCAGAACACTCAAAAAAAATCGGGAAGGTGAGTGAGTAAATGAAGAAAAACTTGGATAATTTCCTGGAAATGGAGGTAATCTGTAAGGGAGCCACCACACCACCATTATGTTCTGGAAGAATTTGCAATTATACCTTCAAAATTGTCTAATTACCAATGACTTAAGATAGCAAAATGAAGTTTGGTTGGGAAGCAATCCTAGCCTTTTTTGCCAACACCAACAGCTACCACCACCTACAGAGCCTTGGGTCACTCTGGCTTCCACTGTGTTCCCACCAGCATGCGGCAGTTTATCAAGGACAGAGATGATAAACCACTGGCTTCAGGCCAAGTGTGTCCCTTGTGCAAATCCACTAATCTCTTTGGAATCCCTTCCTGCTTCTTCCTTCCTACATGGGGTAGATCCCTGGAATGCTAATCTTAGCTCCCTTCGTGGAACTCAATTTCCCGTCTGGTCTCTACTCCCTCAGAACTCTGGATTCTGAAGCAGGTTTGTATTCTGATGCTCTTGTACACATCCCCCTTCCCTCCAGTGAACTTTCCATCCACCAGATACTCGTCATCCTGTTTGGTACCCTCTGACCTGCTCTAGCTTTACCCTGGTCATCTCTGTGGGGTTAAGATAGGGTTGTTTTATTTTCCACAAATTTTATTAAAATCCCCTTATGTAAAACATTTTTGATTGGGTGTGGTGGCTTAAGCCTGAAATCCCAGCACTCTGAAGGCCAAGGCTGCTGGATCACTTGAGCTCAGGGGTTCGAGACCAGTCCTGGGCAACATGGAGAAACCCAGTCTCTACAAAAAATACAAAAATTAGCTGGATATGTTGGCATGTGCCTGTAGTCCCAGCTACTTGGGAGGTTGAGGTGGGAAGATCATGTGAGTCCAGGAGGTCAAGGCTGCAGTGAGCTATGATGGCACCAGTGCACTCCAGTCTGGGTGACAGAGTGAGACCTTGTCTCAAAAATAAATAAATAAAAATAAATGTAGGCCAGGCACCATGGCTCACGCCTGTAATCCCAGCACTTTGGGAGGCCGGGGCGGGCAGATCATGAGGTCAGGAGATCGAGACCATCCTGGCTAACATGGTGAAACCCCGTCTCTACTGAAAATACAAAAAAAGTAGCCAGGCGTGGTGGGCGCCTGTAGTCCCAGCTACTCGGGAGGCTGAGGCAGGAGAATGGCGTGAACTTGGGAGGCGGATCTTGCAGTGAGCCGAGCGCCACTGCACTCCAGCCTGGGAGACAGAGTAAGACTCCGTCTCAAAAAAAAAAAAAAAAATTGTATACTACATTCTTTATTACGGTTTTAGTAAAACACATACCACATAAATATAGTCAACTAATCTTTGACAAGGAGCAAAGGCAATACAGCAAAGCAAAGATACTCTTTTCAATAAATAGTGCTAGAATAACTGGGCATTCACCTGTAAAATAATGAATCTGGACCCAGGCCTTTGATCCTTCACAAAAGTTAATTCAAAATGGATCAAAGACCTAAATGTAAAATTCAAAACTATAAAACTTTTAGAAGAGAAAATGTAATTGGCCTTGGGTGCAAAGATGACTTTTTAGATACAACACCAAAGGCATGATCCATGAAAGAAATAATTGATAAGGTGGACTTCATTAAAATTAAAACTTCTATATAAAAGAAAAATCAAGAGAATGAGAATAAGAAGATAAGCTGCAGACTGGGAGAAAATATTTGCAAAACACATATCTGATGAGGACTGTTATCCAAAATATACAAAGAATGCTTAATACTCAACAATAAGGCCGGGCGGGCACGGTGGCTCACGCCTGTAATCCCAGCACTTTGGGAGGCTGAGATGGGTGGATCACGAGGTCAGGAGATCAAGACCATCCCGGCCAACATGGTGAAACCCCATTTCTACTAAAATACAAAACATTAGCTGGGCATGGTGGCGCACATCTGTAATCCCAGCTACTTGGGAGGCTGAGGCAGGGAAATCACTTGAACCCAGGAGGCAGAGGTTGCAGTGAGCCAAGATTACGTCACTGCACTCCAGCCTGGCAACAGCACGAGACTCTGTCTCAAAACAAAAACAAAAAACAAACACACACACACACACACACACAAAACAAAAAAACTCAACGGTTAGAAAATAGGCAAAAGACGTAGGCAGGTAGCTCACAAAGAAGATATACAGGTGACAGGTAAGCATGTGAAAAGATGTTCAATATCATGTATCATTACAGAATTTCAAATTAAAACAATAGCAAGATACCACTACATAGCTATTAGAATGACCCAAATCCAAAACCCTGACACCAAATGCTGATGAGAATGCAAAGCGACAGGAACTCGCATTCATTGCTGGTGGGAATGCAAAATGGTCCAGCCACTTTGAAACAGTTTGGCAGTTTCTTATACAATTAAGCATACTCTTACCTTAAAATCTAGCAATCATACTCCTTGGTAATTACCCAAATGCACTGAAAATGTATGCCCACACAAAAGGCTTCATATGTATGTTTTAGCAGCTTTATTCATAATTGGCAAAACTTGGAAGCAACCAAGATGTCCTTCAGTAGGTGAATGGAAAATAACCTGTGATTTGTCCAGACAATGGAATATTATTCAGCATTAAAAAAAAAAATGGTCTGTCAAACCATGAAAGGATATGGAGGAACCTTAATTGCATAAGCGAAGGAAGCCAGTCAGAAAAAGCTACATATTGTATGAGGCCAACTACATGGATTCTGGAAGAGGCAAAACTATGGAGGCAGTAAAAGCATCAGTGATTGCTAGGGCTTGGGGGAAAGGGAGGATTAGGCAGAGCACAGAGAATTAAGGCAGAAAAACGATTCTGTATGATACTACAATGGTGGATGCATGCTGCCACTATACATTTGCTCAAACCCATAGAATGCAGAACACAAACTGAACCCCTCATGTAAACTATGGACCTTGGGTGAAAATGATGTGTCAATGCAGGTTCATCAACTGTAACAAATGAACCACTTGGAAAGGGATGTAGATAGTGAAGGAGGGTGAATGTGTGTAGAGAAACAGGGTACAGGAAAACTCTGTACTTTCCACTCCAATTTGCTGTGAACCTAAAGTTGCTCTAAAGAATAAAGTTCATTAAATTTTAAAAAGTAAAACACTATAATAAAGTACCAGAAATACATAAATGCTTCATGAAAACAATGAAAATCGCCAATGCCACTCATCTATTACTGTGCGATGTGTATTATTCTTCCTCTGCACATACACTGACACGTTTATTTTTCAAAAAGTATGATTATTCTATATATTCTGCATGTTCTATACAGATTGTTCTGTAATTTGTTCCTATCTATTAAAACAGTACAGGTCTGAGACCAGCCTGGGAAAAATGGCAAAACCTCATCTCTACAAAAAAAAAAAAAATAGACCAATTAGCTGGGTATGGTGGCACATGCCTGTAGTCCCAGCTACTCAGGAGGCTAAGGTAGGAGGGTCACCTGAGCCTGGGTGGTCGAGGTGGTAGTGGGCTGAGATTACGTCAGTGCACTCCAGCCTAGGTGACAGAGTATGGCCCTGTCTTAAAATATAGATGATAGATAGATAGATAGATAGATAGATAGATAGATAGATACATACATACATACATACGTACATACATACATACATACATAGAATAGTCTTTTTGTCTCAGTAAATATAAATCCTGCTCATTTTTAAGAGTAGCCCTCAAGTATTCGATTTTGCTGATGTCTTGTAGTTTACCAATCCCATGGTGATGAAATACAGTTTTATTTCTTTCTGTTGTTTCTTTATAAAGAATTTGCTTCAGTAAGCATCTGCAGGAAGGAGTCTTACCTTATTTGTACACATACTGCTATAGGGGAACTTTCTAGCAATGAAGTGCTGGGTCAGCAGGTACAACCACTTCAAGTCTTGGGGACGATTTTGCCCTTGAATATGCTACACCACAATATATGAGAGGGCTGGATTTCCCCCACTGCCAAGAACATGATAGGCTATCAAAGTTTTCAACCCTTGACAATTCAAGAGGAAATCATCGCATTGTTTTAATTTGAATTTCCTTAATTATTAAAGAAGGTAAACGCTTTTCACTGTTTATTAGCTATTTATATCTCTCTTACTGACAAGGAGGTACCTTTTAAGCCCCTTTCCTATTGTGGTCCTTATGAACTAGTGGGAGGTTTTTGTTTGTTTTGTTTTGTTTCTGGAGATGGAGTCTTGCTCAGTCGCCCAGGCTGGAGTGCAGTGGTGTGATTCAGCTCACTGTAACCTAGTTGGAATTTTTGTACAGAACTTTGTTATATGTTGCAATTTTTTTTTTTTTTTGCCTTGTGCTTACCCCATGCTTAGCTTTTAAACTAATATCCATCTTTTCCTGCCAAATAGAAATGTAATATTTTTATGTAGTTGAGTCTGTTAACTTTTTTTTTAATGGCTTTTGATTATGGTATCATAGTAAGAAAGGACATCTCTATGTTAAAAGTATATATGTGTACACACACGCACTGCTATCAGCATTTTCCTATAAAGATAGCATTATTATTGCTCGTTTTAGTGTAAAAGTCCAGGGCTGAATGTTTTTATGGGGTGTAACGCCTAACGTTTCAGAGAGTAGAAGCTGGCAAGTTGCTAGTGTTCCTCCTTCCCTTCCTCTTTTGGCTGATGTAAATGGGGAAAAGAGTTATCTAAGAGCTAGGGCTACATTAAATTTTCTTAAGTTGTTCATTTCTAGAAGTCAACAATACAAGCTAGTAAGAAGTAAAGATAGCTTTACCGACTTTCTGGAATTAGCAAAACCCTCCTGATCTTCATAATTCTTTTGTTCTGACTATAAATTACCATCCTCTCCACAGCCTTCATTTTCCCACTGTTTGCAAGAATATTCAGGTCTCATTTAATTCTCTATCCTGATGTTCCCCAAATTTAATTTTTGGTCTCATGCTTCTTCACTAAGAAATACTTGTTTTTTTTGTCTCCTTTTCTCAACAATGAGTTTTTCTTCCCAGTGACTGCTGGAGTCTATTAAAACCTTGTACACAGGGGAGAAGTCAACTTGAACATTTGCTCGTGTCTTTTTGAGATGGTATAGCACACAAACCCCTGAATGGTCTGTGCTACACAGACTACAGTGGGGGATGCATTGTTGGTGTTCATTATGAACTAACCAATGATGACGTCAGCTGTGGCCTTCCAGGAGGCACATGCATTTGTGACAGCTTTCTGTATCACAATCTTGTACTTGTTAATGTGAGTACTCCTAGAGGCTTTTCTGGTTATAGGAAAGATATCCTATATACTGTTAAAAAGTCTTTAGAATTTTTTTGGTGACAAACAGCAAGCAGGCAGTTAATTTGAGAGAAAATATTAGCATACAAAATACAATGAAAATCCTCCTTTCAGTCAACACCATTATGGCATAAGGCTGCTTACAGATAAAACAAAATAAACTTAGCACTTGATTAATTTATATAGACAGTTAAAATGGAAAATTGATTTTATAAGCTGGTTGCCTGTAGACTGTGAAAATAATGGAAAATCATGGATGGGGAAGTTCAATGAAGTGACACCCTGATTATCTGGAAATGATGTTGGGGTGCCTTATGAAAAAAGAAAACCGCCATTAGGGGCTAATATTTAAAAAGGTCTTTCAGAAGGGGTCACTAACCATCACTTGGGAGCCTAAGAAGGAAAAACATAAGAGCACATGAGGATTTCTTATAACATTCTTATCAGAAATATTCAGGCTAAAATTTATCATTTTCCACTTCCCTTATAAAATACCTTTCTGAAGATCTGAATGGTGGTAAAATAACTTTGTTGTTGGTTTGGGAAACAGAAATGAGTTATTATTTTCCTGACCTTTGGATATAAGTTTCTAGGATTAGTAAATTAAAGTATTAAAAAAGAAAAAACTCAGATCTTTCTTAATATGAAAGAACGACCTCCCAAGTCCATCATTAGCTACGTGTTTTGATATTTTGGTACTTTGTAAATATGAAAGGACATCAAACCTGAATTATTTCACAGCACCTTAACTTATATTTCCCCACATTTGGACACAACTATTAAAGAAAATTGCTTGAAAGGGAGGACCAGTTGAATATATTTGATAGTGAGCTTCACAAATTTTCCACAGGCAAGACTGCATTGTGAGCAAAAACCCTGGCAGAGGCATTTGGTCACCAGCTACTGAATAAAACAGGTAAAGGCCTGAAAAACCTTCAGGCATTTGGTAAGTAACTCTTACTGTGTTTTTTTTGTTTTTTTTTTTAAGAGTCCCCAAGTCAGGAAAACGGGATAAAAAGAGGCCTAAATGTGAGCAAGAGCCATCACGTTTGGCTTCAAGTATGTAAGCCCCATCTAGTAACAGACCTTTTTCCATTCATTGTTAGCATATTCACTGGGAAGCAGCATGGGCCAGGAGCTAAGGGCAACAATGAGCTGTGTGACCTTAGGCAAATTACTTAACTTCTCTGTGCTTCAGTGTTCTCATCTATAAAATGAAATAAATGAAAACTAGATAATGAAATATATAATATAATGAGGTATATAATATAGAAAGAAAAATATATAAATGAGAAATATATAGTAAAATATATAATATAAAATGAAAATATATAATGAAAATACATATGTGAAACATATAAATGAAAAGTATTCATTAAAAGAAAATAAATTATGGCCCAAATGTTTTGAAAACTATAGCTTAAAAACCCCTATTTTGTTTAGAATGTATATGCCTGGTTCAAAATGCTGCCATGAGAAACCTAAGAAACAGGCTGCCTTCAAGTATTTATTTCATACTTCAGAACTAAAACATATTTATAATCCAACCCTCTTATACAGTCACTTATCCGTGTCCTCATGTTTACAAAATACAGCTATTCAGGCGCACTTTGTGTTTTCAAAGTTTCATGTTTTTGTTTAGAACCTCTGACCATATACTTTTCATTTGAAAATTAGGGTAGATGTAAAAATTCAACTTACTTTACAATTCTGTCCTTTGCATTTAAGACCTAAAAGCAGGGTTGTGGCCATTAAACTGGTTCTTTCAACACAGCTATGTCAACTACATTAAAAGAGCCATGTCAGCAAGTGGCAGTGTTAATTACCAGCTTGCTCAGCCACCAGTGCTTTGCTTGACAGTTTTACTATGTATAAAAATAAAAGGTTCAGATGTGGTGTGACAAAGTTCTGCTGGCAACAGAGAAGCAAATACGGAGGCGAGGGAGGGGCCGGTAGGATCATGCCACAGTCTTCTGTGGGATTTTGTCAATATATTAGCAGGAAAAGAGTGGGAGCTGGTAGGGGCAACTGGGATGGATAGAGGAGCTGCTGAAGACTCTCTGGGATGACAGGAAATGATACAAATTCCAGACCTTCTTTCACCTCCTATTTGTGTATTTCAACCTACAGAATCAACTACCCGGATAACTATGGAAATTCACACTTGATAAAAATGCAATATAAAATCTCTACTTACACTAAAGAACTTAAGCATGTAACCAAATATCACCTGGACCCCAATAACTTATGGAAAAAAAAATCTCTACTTAAGCATAATAGACCATAAAACTGGTCGTTTAGCCATTTCCTTTTTGAGGAAATAAAGCCTTAAGCTCTGTCAAGGTAGAGTCTGAACTGCACTGCTCACGTCAGCTCAATGACCACTGGTTGAAATAATTAGCTAATTTGGTGACTTTTCTAATTATGCTCTTCAGGAGTGGAACTGCTAGAATTAGCATATCTCTAAAAGTCAGGCTATCACTTAATTGTGGCACCGTATTACTTTTAAGATTGCGTGAATTCTTAAAATGAATAAAAGCAATATCTGTGTCGCAGACTCACTCGCTTTCACTTTCAAACATTGTAACTTTGGAGAATTCCACCCTGGCTAATACTGAAACAGAAACTACATAATGCCATTAAAAAAAAAAAAAAAGCAAATGTTTTATATTTGTACATATTTCTTAAACCAAATTTCATAGAGCAAGAGAAAGAACTAAAGACTGATGTTCATATCAGGAGTGTGAGGCTTGGATGATCTGACAACTTTTAATTATCTTCCTTTTGATCATTTCTCCCACTCCCCCTAAACCATCCCTTCTTCCTTCCTACTTTATTGGAGATGCAGAATCAGACATAAAGTCCTTGCTCTCATGGAGCATAGATTCGAGTGGTAAGAGAAAGACAATAAAGATGCAAACAAATAGTTAAATAATACAATTTGAATTAGTGATACATGGAAAATACAATGAATACGGGGACAGAGAGTGACTAGGTAGTGGGAGTAGGGAAGTGGGATGCACCTTTGATTACAGAGGTCAAGGAAGACCTCTCTGAGGAGGTGACATCTGATTAACATCTGAATAAAGAGAAGGAGTCAGTCACGTAAGGATCTGGGGAACAGAACTTTGCAGATAGTGGGAACTTATATGAGAAATTGTCAAGCTCTGATTTCTCTTCTTCAAATTTTATCGTCCGGATTAAATTCTCTTCCTCTGCAAACCCAGCCCCGGGTTTCTTACAACACAGCATATAATAGTCTTCCCTCAGCCCTCGTGCCTAGCATAAATGCTAGCACAGAGTAGGGGTGAATAAAGAGCAATGGTTATATATGACCTCTGTGAACCACACGTTCTCTGTCAAGCTCCAAACTGTCAATCATGGCCACCTATGACCTGAAATAAAACAGAAGCTTCTAGAAATCACAAAAAGGATCCACTGGCACAAAAATGAGAGGTCTGTTAGAAAATCTTTTACTTATTTAGCATTTAACTTTGGCCTTGCCAACTTAGTGACTTACCATGGCCAGTGTACTCAAAAGAATCTGCTTCATCGGGGGTATCAAGTTCATCCACATTGATGTCAATTTCATCTGGACTGTCTAAGTTATCATCAGAGAGAATAGATCCTTCACTTTGGTCCAGAGAAAGATTGATATTTGGGGCTGTGAGCTTGATTCTCCGAGGATGAGTGCCATTAAGATCCAGAGAATTAGGAGGTTCTAAAGAAGAAAGAGAACAGCAACATCAAGTATTAAACCAGAGGAGCAATCTAAATCCAAAATTTCAAAATCTCAAATGCTCCAAAATCTGAAACTTTTTGAGTGCCAACACAATGCGTCAAGGAAATACTCACCGGAGCATTTTGGATTTCAGAATTTTGAATTTGGGATGTTCAACCAGTAAGTATAATCCAAATATTCCAAAATCTGAAAAAATCCAACATCTGAAACACTCTGGTCCAAGCATTTAAGTAAGGGATACTTAACCTATACGTGGCTGCCAAGAGGGGTTTGGGCCCAGTGGAAAACATTTTCAAGTCCTTTCAGCAAAAGCAGACCTGATAGAAATCTTTGTATGAGATTTAGAAACCCTTCTTGAAAGCAGCCCTCAGTAACTGGATCCTCCCAACCCCCTCAGCCTTGGCCATGTAGAAACAGGAAGTAGGAGCTATTGCTAAATGGGTAGGTAACTAGTTTTTAGAATTTCCCTGTTCAAGTTTGAAAACTTGAAATTGCTATAATAATTGAATTAAATTTTCACGGGGTATATTGCATATGAAAAACAGTTAAGCTTACATATACAGTTGTCCCTTGATATCCATAAGGGATTGATTCCAGGACCCCTGGTGGAAACCAGAATGTACAGATGCTCAAGTCCCTGATATAAAATGGTGTAGTGTTGACATATAACCCATGCACATCCTTCTGTATACTTTAAATCATCTCTAGAATAATACCTAATACAAAGTAAATAGCTGTTGCACTCTGTTGTCTAGAAATAATGACCAGGAAAAAAAGTTTGTACATGTTCAATACAGATGCGATTTTTTTTCTTTGAATATTTTTCTTCTGTGGTTGGTTGAATCCATGGATTTGGAACCATGGATAGAGAGGGCCAACTATATTTTCTAATGGTTTGTGTTGACTTTACTCCTATGGAATGTAGGTTAAGAACTTTGTCATGTTCACAGACACTCTCAAAATACTTCTTTTAGGTCCTGGCAACTCTGTATATAATCTTCAGTGCCCTTTACGTGGCTGAAGTATCCTCCCAGGTAACATTCTTGGAACTTACCCAAGCAGTCACCAGCTCTTATGCCAATCTCATTTGACATTGGTTCCTATAACGTAAGTGATAATCTTATGTGTAGGCTCCCTCCTTTCACTGTAGTATGTGTCTTGCTGCTCAGCTGCCTTTCATTTAATAGAAGCAGAGCTGGAGAAGTCATTTTTAACCAAGCTTAAACTAACAAAACAAAGGTAGAGA
Organism: Rhinopithecus bieti; assembly: GCF_001698545.2. Lineage (NCBI taxonomy): Eukaryota > Metazoa > Chordata > Mammalia > Primates > Cercopithecidae > Rhinopithecus > Rhinopithecus bieti. The sequence goes on from NW_016810765.1 coordinate 1,938,451, forward strand.
GATAGCCTACTGTAGTATAATAAGAAATATATTTGGTCTTTGGCCCTGGTTCCAGGCACAGAGGTCTTAAAACCCTTGTCATTTCCTAAGGTGGATGGTGTCAGAACTGAATTATAGGATACCCAGTTGGTGTTCATTAGAAAACTGCTTGGTGTGTGGCAAAAACAAAACAAACAAAACAAAACAAAACAGAACCCTACACATCCGGTCACAGAAGTGTTTAGTGTGAGAGCAGAGTAGGACAAAACAGTTTGTTGCCTTCACCTAAAACCAGAAATGACAGGATTCCCAAGCACGAAGTATTTTGAAGACCATTTGGTATACCCTTCAACTCCAGAATTCTGACTCCGGCCTTATCCTAGAGAAATTGGCACTGTTCCCTTGTCATTAAGCTTTTTCTTTTCTGAATGGTACATCACCCAAACTCTGTTCCAGGTAATGGTTTTATGTATTACTTGAAAAAAGTTTCTATTGACAAGTAAGTTTCCACACTGAGTTTCTATATTTCAGGAATTTGCAGAACAGTGATGTCCCAAAGAATTCTTTGTGATGATGAAAAGTTTTTATATGTGGCTACTGAGCACTTGAAATGAGGCTAGTGCAACTGAAGAAGAGCATTTTAAACAACTGTTTTTAATTTTAATTAATTTAAATAGCCACACGTGACTAGCTGCTTACCGTATCAGATAACCATAGCCTCAGTGCCTTTATCATTCAAGAGTACATTGTGAACTTGGAAGATTCAAATAAGCATACTGTGGTTACCAAGCATATTTGGCCATAGAACGTTTAGAAATAATTCTGTTACATGACTAGTATTTTGAAGAATGCATTTCAAATACTACAACAGAAAACAAATGTAATTGCCTTCCCTCTTCCCACCATACTGTAGGCTTGGCTGAGAATACATGATTCAGGATCTTGGTATGATCCTGGAGTTGGTGTAATGTAAGAGAGTGACCCTGGAACACAGAGAGAGTTATATAAGTTGCAACTGAAAAATTAAATTGTTTTTTGTGTATGCCTTGGGTTGTAAACTCCTAAAATGCAGGGTGGTTGTTTTTTGTTGTTGTTGTCTTGGTTTAGGTTTTGATAGTTAGGATACTGAGCATTCTTGATACCACATTTCCAATTTTAAGCATTCTTACAATTACGTGTAAATGTGGGGAACTTAGACATTAGTCAGAATTTGGTACAATATACAGTAGCCAATTATCACAGGAACTGAAAACATTGGCAGATAAAGCTGTGGTCTAGGAGACAAAATGCAGCCCACACTAGCGAGCATCAGTATTCAAGCCACCTCTTAAATTAACCAAATGGAACCTAACACCTTCATATCACACATTTCTTTTTTTCCTCTCATTGTTATCACTGAAATCATAAGTTAGATGCATAGGAAATAATTCTTTCACTGAATAATGAAAACGTTGGGATACAGAATACCAACAAAGGAAATGAACACATGCTGCTCTCACCAGGCCTCATGTCTGCAGCACTGGGACTCAGCACCCCCTCTTCAAAGGGGATGTCCATTCCTACATCCTCTGACAGTAGTCTGCAAAAAAAGCAAAGCAAAGCACATCAACAATTGTATAGGACTTCATTTCTTTTGAAAAGGAAACCCAGAGAGTCCAGGATAACATTTTCAACTCACTTAAAATAAACCACAGATGGGAACTGAATCCACTGTAAGTGGTCCCAAATTAAAGACTTTCTGCAGTTATGGTAAATGAGAACAATGGACACCAATTTCACTTGCATACATCAAGTCATTTCTACTAGCTCACTTAAGTAACACACACACCAAGTGGAAACTCAGAAATTAGCGAATATATATATATATATATATATATATATATACTTTATATATATTATATATATATATATTTAACAACAGGGTCATTATATGTGCTTTGTATACATCTCTTACTCTGTAAATTTGAGTATTTTAATTAAATTCCCATGGACAGAGGGAGAGAGAGCATATTCTGTTGATCTCAGTTTTCATTTGTAAACTAGGGATATACCACCTACTTCACCAGGTTGTTTAAAGATTAAGCTACAAAAGTAAAGTGCCTGACACTCCTGAGCAGGCATAGACTGGTGTTATTTTTCTTCCTTTTTTGAATATTTAAAGAGTCACTGTGAATATATGTTGTTGAAGATGGCTCTGGTCATGATTTCCCACCTCTTTTTTCTAATCAGTGCTGAGCCCACGACCATGTGTATTAGCACATTTGGTAAGAAAAATGTAGGGAAATAGGAAATACCGAAGACAATTGTGATGAATCTATATGCTCTTCTAAGAAGCTGACCACTGTTCACGATACATTTCTCTTGATTTATTTTCATCCTTGGACCTTCGTTCAGTAAGTACCCATTTACCATAATATATTTTTCTTCTTGGTGAGTTTCACATAATTTCATTCACCTAGGGTGAATCCTTATGATGTGGGCACTAACCTAATTTTAAACATGATAAACCTTTATGTTAAAGTTCTTAATTTATTTCCCTTCTCCCTCTCTTTGCTCTATGTAATGCTGGATCTACCAAACCTTTGGAGTTTAATCTACTTCTCCAGGATGCAAATCAAATCCCCTACTGTCAATAAAGCACTATGATGAAAGAAAAGAATCTGCACCCTTAGTGATTACTGCATTTGCTTCATTTATTCAACAAATATCTGTTGAGTGTCTACTGTGCCGAGGATACAGAGGAACAAGCCAGACCCGTCTCATTCTAGTGGTGGAGTTGGAATGATGGAGTTGATACAATGACCACTACCTCCAAGAACTCAGTGCTGCTCCCCTGGATAGAGTTAAGTGCCTGTGTACTTACCCACCACCTCCTGAGACCCCTTCAAAAGCTCAGCATCAGGGAGTTTCTTTGTCTACATTCTTTCTGTGGCTTTGACCCTGTGTGTTCTCTAAAACTAGACCTGTGCCCTGGTAGCAAAAGAGCGTGCAAGAGGTTGGCATGTAAGACAGACAATAATGTATCAGCAGGAACAAGATAACTTGTGCCAAACAGAGATACACTATGATAGGTGGAATCAAACCATGTTATTCAGCAACAAAGGTTGGGGAGGTATGCAAAGAGAAGATCTGCACCAGACCCCAGTTTTGAAAGTCCTAGGACCTAAAGGGATGGATATCTGGGTATCCCATGATCCTGCAGTTTTTGGAATTCCTTACAATGATCTTTGTCATTCTGTGTGTTCTCCTTGACATCAAACCTCTCGTACCTGTCAAGTAGCAAAATGCTGCTATTAAGAGCTGCTGGATTGAAATTGTAGTTCTACCACTGACTGTGTTGGATTGAATTATCAAGCCTGAAATATTCTAAATACACATGTACATTATTTTTCTAGTTATCTGCCTAAGAGTCAACCTTGAACACAAATTAAGACATCAGATTTTTATCTGCCTGACAGAGCATGCAGGATGTGGGCCTTGGCCTCAAACTAAATACGATGGTTTTAAAATAGATAGGATCAGCTTAAGTTTAATAGATTTTTTTTTAAATTGTGAATTATGGGCAACATCATGGAATAACTGCAGGAGTCCTGCCTGGATATGAGGTTTTAGTTCTGAGCTGTGGTTCTGCTGCCAGTATCGACAAACTGATTAACTCTGACAAGATTAGTTGACCATTTCAACATCATAGTGACTGTGGAGAATAAATACAATACAAATAAAAGTACTCTGTAAGTCATAAAACACTGTCTGAGTTTAAGGTATTACATACCCTCCACTTAAAACATAGTACCAGGAGCAGTGGTTTAATTTAAGCACATGTCATGGTTGGACAAATCATAATTAAGGTCACTATAATTTGGGCATTAGCCCAGATAAAACATAATCTTATTACTGCACAAATCTCCACAGAGCCTAGAAATGGTCTCAACTCATTGATGTTAGAAAATAGAGTCTTTGCCTCTAAGTGCGCCTTTTCAACACAAAGCAGAGACCCTGTGAAGAAGCCACAGATTTCTTCCCCCCATGTTAGCATGCACTAGGGGAAGAAAAATGCTGAAGGCTGTGATCAATGGATGACCCAAGGAGAGAGAGTCACACAAACTCATGGATATTAAAGAACGCTAGGCCGGGCGTGGTGGCTCACGCCTGTAATCCCAGCACTTTGGGAGGCTGAGGCGGACGGGTCACCTGATATTGGGAGTTCAAGAACAGCCTGACCAAGATGGAGCAACCCCATCTCTACCAAAAATACAAAATCAGCCGGGCGTGGTGGTGCATGCCTGTAATCCCAGCTACTCAGGAGGCTGAGGCAGGACAACTGCTTGAACTTGGGAGGCGGAGGTTGCGGTGAGCCGAGATCACGCCATTGCACTCCAGCCTGGGCAACAAGAGTGAAACTCCGTCCCCTCCACCTCCAAAAAAGAAGGCTATAGGGACATGTTAGAAAACCCCTGGGACTGAGGGAAAGCTGAGCCAGAATAGCCTAAAAGCAAATCTAAGAGAAACCCAAGTCACGCTCGTTGTAAATACTTCAACCACATTCATACATTAAGCCCATAAACATTTGCAGAAATGAAGTGGCCAAACTGAGCAGTTGGTGATTAAGCAGGACAGCAGTTTTATGATCAATACTGAAGCCTCTCAGGATCTGTTAGGTAACAAAACAGTTCAGTGTAAAGGTCTGTATTTTACTTTATCTATCTGTAGCCTCTACTTCATTTTGAGTTTCTTTATACAGAATGGAGCTAACCAAGAGGTTGAGGGAATTGTAAACAGAAGTCTGACTGTACTATGGCTGAAATAGCTACATGTCTCCATCTAGAGGATGTATTAAAACTGCTTCATGGTTTCTTTGCTGGATGGTACTGTGACATTAACACCATGTGTGTTAGAAGATCAATGTGTTATGACATGCGCCACATGACTTGCTTTGGCTAATGAAGAAAGAGTCGAAGGGAGAGATGTTGCTTCTGAGCAGAAGGCTTAGGAGCAAGTGTGTGAGGAGCCACATCCTCTTCCCACCTTATTAGCTGTGGAGGGGCTCGGCCAGGCTGTGTCCCGAGTGCCTCCGATGAGCAGAGGCCTCGACGAAAGCTTGTTGGAAATGTAAACAAGAAATGAAGTTTTGTTGTGTTTTGCCCTGCGATATTGTAGTTATTTGTTACCACATTACAATCTAGCCCATTCTTACTATATAGCTGGCCTTTATTGTTTCAAAGGGAATATCTGACTTATGCTATGCTCAAAATTTTATTTCCTGATTTGGGTAACCAATTTTCCACATTCTTAGCCCAGATTCATATTGACAGTAAATATCTTCACGTCTGGATTGCTAAAACATCAAAGCATGTTTTAATAAATAGGAACAAAAAGCTTGAAAAGACATTGAATGCTTTTAAGTATTCTATAAGATTGAGTATTAATATATGACCTTTAGGGTTTTTGTCATAGCCTTTTATCACTTGCCAATTTACTTAACATCTTCTTTAGTTGACTTATTTTATTAAGGTTGAGAGGAATGTTTGTATCGTTAGTGTACAGGTTGAGTATCCCTTATCCAAAATGCTTGGGACCAGAAATATTTACACTTTCTGACTTTTTTGGATTTTGGAATATTTGCATTATATACTATAGTTGAGAATTCCCGCTCTGAAGATCTGAAATCTGAAATGCTCCAGTGAGCATTTCCTCTGAGTGTTGTGTCAGCACTAAAGAACCTGAATTTTGGAGCATTTTAGATTTCGGACTAGGGATACTCAACCATTATATGTAAACTTAAATCACTCAGGTAAAATAAATGGTGAGTGATTTAAGTTACATAAAATAAATAACTTATATATAGAAAAAAATAAATATAATAAAAATAAAACAATGCTGTTAAATTTAAGTTAGAAACCCCTGGAATCTCACTCAGGGGTTTCTCCTCTTTGCTAAAAAAGAGATGTTAGGAAGTGTTGGCTAAGTCTTACAAGGTGTAAAGCCATGTATCATTAAAAATACAAGAAATGCTATATGAAATAGCGTACCCCAAAAGTAATAATACATTTCCAAGCTTAAAAAAAATAAGATTAAGTCTGCAGGTGCCAGAAATACAGAGTTATTATAGAAGGCTGATAAAAAGCTAGCACACAGGGTTCTTGCACTGGACACGGGCTTAGGGTATCACAGCATAAGGGACCTCCTGGTGATAGAAGAAAAGCCTAGACCTGAACTTCTATACAGGGCTCTGGACCTTCAGGAACTTTCCCCTTAACACAAAGGGGATGGAAAAAAAAACTCTCTCCTCTGGCCTTGGAAAGCATAGTCTACTTGAATCTTGGGTAGAAAATAAAAAGCAACCAGTAGGAGCTGGAGACACTAGTTGTGGACTGCTCATGTCTCAATTTATATTACCTGAATGATGTAGAAATGAATCAAGAAATTAAGATGAAAATTCATCTAGGATCACTGAACACCTAGGACCCTAGGGTTCCAAAAGAATCAGATGTGGGCCAGGTGCAGTGGCTCACGCCTGTAATCCCACCACTTTGGGAAGCCGAGGCAGGTGGATCATGAGGTCAGGAGTTCAAGACCAGCCTGGCCAAGATGGTGAAACCCTATCTCTACTAAAACTACAAAAATTAGCCGGGTGTGGTGGTGCATGCCCGTAATCCCAGCTACTCGGGAGGCTGAGGCAGAAGAATTGCTTGAACCCGGAAGGCAGAGGTTGCAGAGAGCCGAGACTGTGTCACTGAACTCCAGCCTGGGCAACAGAGCAAGACTCTGTCTCAAAAAAAAAAAAAAAAAAAAAAAAAAATCAAATGTAAAACCACTGGGTGGGGTTTACTTTAAAAAAAAATTTTCCCTGAAAACCAAAAAAAAAAAAAAAAAAAAAAATCACATGTGAAACCACTTGGTAGTGCTTACTTCTACAAGCAAGTTTCACTGGAAATCCAATTAAAAGCAAGAAAAAAACTCTCTGAAAGATGAGCTCACATCAAAAAACCCTATAAACTACACTTGGGAAAAATACTTTGAGGGATTTCCAGGAGATGCAATAAATAGAAAAATTAGCAATAAAAGTACTAAAAAAATAGAATAACATGAAAGAGGTCATAATGATTAAAGAATGATGTCTAAACCGTTGTTGTGTTAAACCACTGAGATTTGGCGTTGTCACAGCAGGTAATGTCACCAAGCCCTGCATAGCCATTCTGCTTAAAAAAGAAACATCTAAAACATAATAATGCAGAAGTGTTGACAAGCAAGTGGTATTTTTTAAAAAACAGAAAAATACTAAACACAAGACAGCATTACAATATTATTATTATTTATCATTATTATTAGTATTTTTTGGGACAGTCATCCAGGCTGGAGTGCAGTGGTGCAATCTCGGCTCACTGTAATCTCCACCTCTTGGGTTCAAGTGATTCTCCTGCCTCAGCCTCCCAAGTAGCTAGGATTACAGGTACCTGCCACCATGCACAGCTAAGTTTTGTATTTTTAGTAGAGATAGGGTTTCGCCATGTTGGCCAGCCTGGTCTCAAACTCCTGACCTCAGGTAATCTGCCTGCCTCGGCCTCCCAAAGTGCTGGGATTACAGGCATGAGCCATGACACCTGGCGAGCATTACAGTATTAATGCCCAACAAAACAGACTTCAGAAAAGGCATTATTAAGGCTAAAGACAGTCATTATTTAGTGTTACAAGGAATAATTTTTCAGAAGATGTAATAATTGACAGCCAATGTGTTCTTAACAACATAGCCTCAAAATATGTAAAATACAAATTGAAAATAAATGATTAGGCAAAATAAATTTCATGGGGGAAATTCTGAATATACCTCTCAAGCATTTATAAATTAATTTGAAAAGAAATATATAAGACTATGGCCGATCTGAACAATGCAGTAATATAGCTTGGTCTAATGGAGAGATCTGCAGTCAATAAAAACACAGTTTTTTCTTTTTTTGAACTCACCAAAACTTACCATACATGATGTCTCATAAAATACCAAAAGTTAACATCACATGTACTATATTCTCTGACTTCGGGGCCATACCTCTAGTTATCAATCACAAAAAGTCTCCAATCACAGTTTGGAGACTGAAAAACACATGTGTAAGTAACCAAACAATAAAGCCCTGCACATCCAAACTTGTGATAGCAGCTAAAGAAGTTCCTAGAGGAAAATAAATAGCCTCAAGTTCAGATTTTAGGAAGTAAGATGAAGTGAATTAGCTAAGCATTCAACTCAGCCCAGGAAGTTATGAAAAGAAACATGCTCTTAGGTGATTTGATGCTATTTATGCTACGTCTGTGCACCTTCTCTAATGATCCTGAATACCACCAAACAGAGAAAGAACGGTGGCAGAAATGGAATTCTCCAATTTGAGAATGGAGCCCACGCATATTCCTAGATTGTGTGTTTCTGATACTTACACTTCTTCATATGGAAGGCTAATTGCAGTATGTGACAGAGAATGAAGGACAACAAATGCAGAACTTTTAGACATAAATGCACCTTCTTGCCTTTAGAACAGGTACAAAATGAAGCTCATTCTGCATTTTGTATTCTTTCAACATATCTGAATCTGGAGGGATTTGACTGTTGTTGTAGGATTAGCTTTACCTGAGATTAGGTTCTTTTTAACAGGAAATGAGCAGTGAGCCAAGAGCTGGCACACACATACCAATAGCATTTCTAGATGGTAATGTTTCCTGACAGACACGGATATCCGGCAGCAGGTGGCACCCCTTTTCAGGAATAACCATTTTTACAAGATTGGCCACTAAAACATATACCTCCATAAAAAGTAAAGTAGCAGGTCATGACGTGGGGTTCATTGTTCTTTAGAAAAATACTGACGGTTATGCTGATATATTTTGGGCATATGGTTACATAAAGAGAAATATCCCTTGTGTCAGAGTTCCTTAAAACTCTCCTGGCTTCCTTCTAGTCTAGTAAGATCTGCTGGACTGATAAGGTTGTTGTCTCTAGAAACAGAGATACAAAGAAAAAAGAAAACACAAATAAAACCTTTCATGAGGTGCTTGCCTTCCCTCATTAAGAATATCAATTAGCCCACGGGCTGGAGGACTGCCACATGAGGGTTCTTGTCTGATAAAGTAGGCTGCTCCATTAAGCCAGCAGTACATGACACCCCGTGAACCAGAGTACTTATCAAATTACTCAAAGTAGGAGGTGAGCCTGAAGCAGCACTGAGTTTCACACTTTGCCTAATCAAGCTGACCCCAAGACAGGAGATGCCACAATAGGAAGCTGGGGTCAAGCCCATGAAATAAGGAAGGCTCTTAGCAACAGTTTGCTAACCCAGCTGGGCCTCTCTCATCCTAGAACAGGTAAGCACTGTGGCCAGGCAGGGAGAAGCATCTTAGAAGCCAGCCAGCTGAAGAGAGATGAAGGAGGGAAGTGAGAGCTGGAAAAGAAAACTGACTGCACACGGTAGGAAGATAGGCGCTGAGCACTCGCCCAGACACCACCTTCTTTAGGGAAGGTGCAAAACCGCACAAACCACAGCCAAACATTCTCAGGTTCTCAGAGGGGAGGGACACAACACAGCCTCCTTACCCAGGGTCAGATTCTAAAATTCTGCAGGGAGCAAAAAAATCACTTGTAGCTCAATGATCCTCAGACATTTTCTTGAATTGTTCCCTGAATACAGTGTACATGGTTTTGTATGTCAATTTTTTTTTTCTTTTTACAGTGAGGCTTATAAACATGAACATTTGAGGAATGCTGAGCAGGAATAGAAGGAAAGCCTATATTTTTATCATTTCAACTTCTTTGCTTTTCAGAGAATAATTAACGCCTTGGCTGTGAATGATGGATGCATGGAGAATTCTACCTCTTGCCTGCAGACTATCTGCCAGCTTCTTTTAATATTTTTCCTATAACCTTAAGATCTATCAATAGATTTGTTTGTTGTGGAGATTAAATTAGATGGCATAATCTCACATTGGAGAGGGGCATATACTTGTTTAGGAAGTGAGTTTACAGTTCACAACCAGGATAGCTCAAAGGGATGTCAAACTGAACATGTTAAAAAACGAATCCTACACCTTCCTCTACGCAAATCCGCTACATCCTACCTTCTCTGTGACGACTTTGAAAAGTGTCCATAAATTCTTTGACACTCGCTTCAAAAGGTGGAGCCTAATTTCCGTTCCCTTAAGTGTGGACTGAACAGAATAAGGTGGAATGGATGGTGGGTGACTTCTAAGGCTAGGTCCTAAAAAGCACTGTGTGCTTTGTTCTCTCTTGGGTCTCTCAGTCTAGGAGAAACCAGCTACCCTGTTGTAAGGACAGTCAAGCAGCCCTGTGGAGAGTCCATGTGGCAAGGAACTGAGGCTTCCTGTGAAAACCCAGGAAGGAACTGAAGCCTTCTGCCAACAGACTTGTGAACGAGCCATCTTGGAAGCAGATCCTGCAGCTCAAGTCAAGCCTTCAGACACCTGCAGCCCTGGCTAATGTCTTGATGGCAGCTTAACAAGAGACCTTAAGCCAGAACCATCTAGCTAATCCACTCTTGAATTCCTAATACAAACACTGGGAAATACTCAATGTTTGTTGTTTTAAGCTGCTAAACTTTGAGATTATTTATTTTATTCATTTTTTTTTGAGACAGGGTCTTGCTCTATTGCCCAGGCTGGAGTGCAATGGAGCGATCTTGGCTCACTCCAGTCTCTATCTCCTGGGTTCAAGTGATTCTCCTGCCTGAGCCTCCTGAGTAGCTGGGATTACAGATGCACACCACCACGCCCAGCTTATTTTTAGGAGAGACAGGGTTTCACCATGTTGGTCAGGCATGGTCTCCAACTCCTGGCCTCAAATGATCCTCCTGCCTTGGCCTCCCAAAGTGCTGGGATTACAGGCATGAGCCACTGCACAGGGCCGAGATTATTTATTATACAGCAATAGCTAACTAATACATTTCTCATCCTAGTGAATGTCTCTACATATCACCTGGGCACTCAAGCACACAAACCGGCATTCACTCTTACTTTCTTTTCTTTCCCACCATTTCTTCCCCATCCAGTTGGCCATCCAATCCTATAAATTTACCTCATCCTCTCCACTCCATTCTCACTACAAAAGCCTTAGTTCAAATTCATTTTTTTTTCATGCAGAAATGTTGCGACCTTTCTGTTTATGATCTTCTTCCCTACCTCCTCCAAATCATAACTAATACCCTTCTCGATCTCAACCTTGATGCCACCTTCTTGCTTAAATCCTTTCAATGTTCCCACTGCTTCAGGGAAAGAATCTGGCTTCAGAGAAGGGCTTACAAGGCCCTCTGAACCTGGCCCCCAAGCCTAGACCCAAGCCTCCTTTCTCATTCCCCACTCCCCACTTAGCCTTGCCAATCTTGCTGTCCTCTACTACTCAGTGTGGACATCTGCATCCTAGGACCTCACCTCCACCCCACAGAGTCGGGAAGTGGGACCTCACCTCCACCTCACAGAGTTGGGACCTGGGACCCCGCCTTCATCCCACAAGAGTCGGGACCTGGGACCTCACCTCCACCCCACAAGTCGGGACCTGGGACCTCACCTCCACCCCACAAGTCGGGACCTGGGACCTCGCCTCCACCCCACAGAGTTGGGTCACGTTCCACAGCACCCTGTGCCTACCTCACGTGGATGCTGCCATGTTCCTACGATTTCCTGTTTGAAGTGTGTTTGTCCCCACTCTTCCCCACTGCCACCCTCTCCACACACAATCATACCCAGTGCTTAGCACAGGGCTCAGCACGTGGTGGAGATGAATGAGTCACTATTGAACAACACACTGATTTAGACACGTGAAGGTGCCCTGCCCTTTGGGTAAAGTGCTCCCCAGAATGTCTCGCCACATAGTGAAACTTGAACATAAAAATTCTCTTCCAGGCCAGGCATGGTGGCTCACACCTGTAATCCCTGCACTTTGGGAGGCCAAGGCAGGTGGATCACCTGTGGTCGGGAGTTCAAGATCAGCCTGACAAACATGGAGAAACCCTGTCTCTACTAAAAATACAAAATTAGCCGGGCGTGGTGGCAGGCACCTGTAATCCCAGCTACTCAGGAGGCTGAGAAAGGAGAATCGCTGGAACCTGGGAGGCAGAGCTTACAGTGAGCTGAGATCACGCCATTGCACTCCAGCCTGGGAAACAAGACTGAAACTCCGTCTCAAAAAAAAAAAAAAAAAAAAGTCTTCCAACAAATTCCTTTTGATAAGAAGTTAAGCTTTTGTCAAAACATAATTTAGAAATATAGGTGATGCTTATGGAAGTGTTTTACAAAGAAGTCATCGCTGTGGATCCAATTAGGCAATGGTCATCCTCTGGTGTGGCACATACTGTGCTCTCTCCTTCAACAGCAAAAGCTCTCGGTTAATATCAGGAGCAACTGGGAGTGAATTTGAAAGAATGAGATTCTTCTGAAGGGAGAGGGGGAAAGTAGATCATTGTTTTTCTTCAGAATTGGAGACAATCTTCAATGCCAGGGGTGCCAGCATCTGCAGGACGCCCAAATGAGCAGCAGAACTGGCTGGGCTCCCAGCACAGGCTCCTGCAGCCTGCAGCCCTCACTTCACCTGCTCAGCATCTCCTGGAATTTACACTTTGGGAAGACGGCCTGCCTGCCCCACCCTCCTGCCTGTGAGATAAGCTCACAAAAGGTCCCCTTCCCCACAGTGCAATGCAATGGCTGCACTCTTCCAGTTTGACTTCCTGCCCCAAAGTTCAAGAGTGTGAAGTCATCCAAATGCCTTGGACAATCTGGCACCAGAAATATGAACCACAGGAACACACGTAGATAAGATACTCCTTCAACTGCTGCTCAGCAGTTACATTTGCTGATCCGCAGGGCATGGGAGGCTCGACTTTTCTGGAGCTGGGGTCAGCACAGTGTTTCTGGAAGGGCCAGATAATGATAATGAATATGCTGGGCTTTGCATGCTCTACAGTTTCTGTGGCAACAACTCAGCTCTGTTGTCCTAGCACAAACGTAGCTATAGACAATATGTAAATGCATGGGTATAGCTGTGTTCCAGTAAAACTTTATGTACAAAAGTAGGTGGCCGACTGGATTGGGTTTGGTGGGTAGTGTAGGGGGAGGTTTGACAACCGCTGTCCTAGAGTCTAACAACTTAAATAACATTTCATTTTCTTAAAGTTGAATATATTTTTAAAACTGTGAAGCTCTCATATTGGTGCAAGTGGTACACCCAAATGTATTTCTATAAGGAATATAAATTGAGGTATAGATTTTAGTTGTAGTCATCAGAATTTTAAATATACATAGCCTTTGATCAGCTGTTCTAGGAATGTATAGTGCAGAATACTCACAGGTATATACCAAGATAGATGTAAAAAGATGTTTACTGTAAAAATACAAAAACAAAACTGGAGGGATTTTTTAAACAGTCTGAATTTGATAATCATGCAAACATGAAATAATTAAAAATTTCTCGGATCTCTGATTTTCCCAACTGTGCTATGCTGAATCTTCCTTCCCTGCATCATGCTATCCTGTTACTTTCAGTTACTAAAATCTAATCTAGTCTAAAACAGCTAAAAATTGTATCTCCTTCACTCTCCTACCTGTGCCAACCAAAGCTGTGCTTCAGGGAATTTGGGATAGGAAGGGTTCCCCCATTCCTCCTCTTACCCCAGGGTTCCGGTCTGTGAAAAGGGCCTGGGTAGGAAGGTGAAGTGGAAACTGGAGAGAGGCTTGCCATCTCTCACTCCTCTTCCCAGCCTGAACTTTGGGAGCCCCTCCCTCTGTTGGAAACTTGTAGGAGTTCCTTGAGGGCCCATGGGGCCTCCCCACTGTCCACTTCACTGATACAGGAGAACTGGCTTCACTCCACATCTTCCTTTTGTCCCCAGCTCCTGGCACTGCCTCTGGCTGGGGCCTTCTCACCTTGGGTGGCATCTTAGTTTGGAGGGCTTCCATAGCAAAGTATCGCACACTGGGTGACTTCACCAACAGAAATGTACTTGCTCACAATTCTGGACATTGGAAGTCTGAGATCAAGGTGTCATCAGGGTTGGTTTCTTCCGAGGCCTCTCTCCTGGACTTGAAGATGGCCATCTTCTTTTTTTTCACAGTCATCCCTTCTGTGTGTGTGCAGGTCCTAATCTCTTTTCCTCAAAAAGACACCAATCCTACTGGATTAGGGCCTACCCTAGTGAATTCATTGTAAAGAAATCATCTCTAAATACAAGACAGGACTTCAACGTATATGGATTTGGAGAGACACAGTTCAGAGCATAACAGGTGGGATATTACAAAATGAGTCAAATCTACCACTGTCCATGGGGTCACCGCACCCACAGGACACCTATACCACCCTGTCCCTCCACACAGTGATAGTGTAAGGTCACACCACCACCACCCTCTCATGAATGTTTTTTTTTTTTTTTTTTTTTTTTTTTTTTTTTGAGATGAAGTTTCACTCTTGCCACTCAAGCTGGAGTGCAGTAGCGCAATCTTGGCTCACTGCAACCTCCGCCTCCTGGGTTCAAGCGATTCTCCTGCCTCAGCCTCCTGAGTAGCTGGGATCACAGCCACGTGCCACCACACCCAGCTTTTTGTAATTTTTAGTAGAGACAGGTTTTCACCATGTTGGCCAGGCAGGTCTCGAACTCCTGACCTCAGGTGATCCATCCACCTTGGCCTCCCAAAGTGCTGGGGTTACAGGCATGAGCCACCATGCCTGGCCTTGAATGTTCTTTTCACTGGCTCAGGCAGAATCAGGGCAGACCCACAGTCCAGTCTAAGCAGACTTCCAACTGGGCGTGAGATGCCAGTCTCCCTTGTGGAAGGAATTCCAACTCTTTACTCAGGACTCTTCTGGGGCAACCCTCACTTGGCTTTGGAGGAGCAGAAAGGGATGCACCCCAGTACTTCTAACAAGGCAATGACTTCATAATTCCCTCACTCCTCCCCAGTCTTCTGCTCACATGGAATGGGTTGAGTTCGGTAAATCTGAGTCACCTTTTAAGAGGCCTTCAGGAAACCATATACCTCAACTGCCAAGAGCTTCTTGCCTTCTCTCTCTTTGGGATAAAGAGTACTTTGCACCACTTTGCCCTCAGCCTTGGACCCTAGTTGTTCATTCAGTGACTTAACACAATTTTCCACTCAAAAAAAATTTTTTTTTTTTTTACAAAATGTAAGTGCTAATCTAAAACCTATCAGTAAGGGAGTGATTAAAACAGCATGAAACTCATTATGGTATATCAATGTATATCAATGTATAAAAAAAGTCTAAATGTATTGACATAGAATGGCATTTAAGACGTATCTAATAAAAACTCAAGTTACAAAATAGTACATTTAGAATGATACTATTTCCATAAAATTATATACATTTATATGTATTTGTAGATATGGATAATATCGAGGAAGAATACATTGTTCATAGCAGTTACCTACTTGGAGTAGGTACAGGGGTGAAAGGAATTTCTACATTTGATTCATTTTACTTTTCTGTGTTTCAATTTTTTAATTTTTTACATTAAAATTTAAATTCCGTTTTAAAATACGAACATGTGACAACACTTTCAAATAAAAGGTAATTTGAAAATATTAAGATTCTATACACTTCTAGGAATCTTGGGCAAATTCAAGTTAAGGTTAGAAAAAAAGAAGTGCTTAGTAAGTAGTAATTTCAGTTGTTTATCAGTAGCAGCATCATGATGTCACATCCACTGCTACATTATTGGGACTCCTGACATTTTCCAAAATAAAGTGTAGGAAGCAGCAGAAATAGCGAAGCACATGAGCTGAAATGTTAGCATTGAAAAAGAAAATCAGAAAAACCTAAATCAGATTAATCCCTCATTATGGAGGTCCTGCTGTTTCCACTGTCCACATGTCCATTACATTTGTTCATCTTCACAAATATTTTCTGAAGGTCTGATCTGGGCAAACAATGGGTATTTTAAAATAAATAAGACACACCTGCTTCTCACGGCTATTGCTGTCTATAGCCTGGCTGATTCATCGTTTGCAATAGGTTGTTTTAAATGTATCTAATTCTATCCTTGCGTTGCAGTCTGTTTTCCAATATCTGCAGTCTGTTTTCCAATTCAATAGTTTCTCTTTTGCAATAGTCTTTTCACTTTTATTTCTTTCACTGTTGCTTTGTCTATTTTGTTAGATTTACTGTTTTTGTTTTTGGTTTTTTCAGTTTTGGATTTTAAAACTTGTCGCTTAAAAAAATTGTATTATTTTATTTATGTTCTCGTCCTTAAAGAAAAAAGAAACTCTTTGATTTTCACATAGTATTTCTCTGACTTCAAAAGCCTTTATACTTTTAAAATGAGCATCGTTTTTGATAGGATTCCTTTAAGGCATTGTTTTGTGATCCTGTTCCACAGGTGAGGAAAATGAGGCAGAGAACGAAATATTTCCATTTGGATGACCAAACCGTCAGCTCCTAAAGGGCTGCAGAAGCTGAGAGCACGGCTGGCAGCGGGCCCTCCGTGGACATTTGCTGAATAAACAGAATATATGTACACCAGTGTTCGGTCCTTTGGGTGACACCATCTCATTTTTATTTTCTGGATTTCCTTCCTGATGGGTCCATTGTTCCTCATTTTCCTCTATCATTAAATTCCTTTATCTTTTCATTCCCATACAGTCGCTGCCTGTGGTTGAAAACTGAGCCACCTCTCAGGCCCCAGTGACTTTCCTGGAGAAGTCCAGGACGCAGGCCTGCTGCAAGATCCAGGCAAACTCCTGGAATCCATTCCCCAAGGTCAGCCTATGAGCTCAAACCTGGGACTGACCCGGGGCCGACATAAGAACGAACACTCCCTCCACATCCCACGAGGATTTGCACTCGAGTGTTCCAAACCATCCTGGGGCAAATGGGACACAGTGACAAGTGGTCATATCTTTACGCCAGCATTTGCCAGAGCCTGTGCCCAGAGAACCAGCTCCACAGATCTATGCCAAAAGGCTCTGTGCCAGTTAAGTTTGTGAAGCATCATATATTATATTCTCTGGGGATTGGCTGGGTGTGGTGGCTCATGCCTGTAATCCCAGCACTTTGAGAAGTTGAGGTCAGGAGTTTGAGACCAGCCTGGCCAACACGGCAAAACCCCGTCTCTACTAAAAGTACAAAAATTAGCTGGATGTGGTGGCGGGCACCTTTAATCCCAGCTACTCAAGAGGCTGAGACAGGAGAATCGCTTGAACCTGGGAGTGGCGGTTGCAGTGAGCTGAGATCGCACCACTGCACTCCAGCCTGGGAGACAAGAGCGAGACTCCATCAAAAAAAATGGAAAGAAGGAAGGAGAAAGAGAAAGGAGGGAGGAAGGGAGGAAGAAAAGAAAGGAAAAAAGAAAAATGAAAAGAATAAAAGATTTGTTGGTCAAAATGAGGCATACAAAATCAAACAGATTTCAGATTTCTTTTCTAGAGGACATCTCAGAATCTATAACAGGTTCTTGGGCATTATAAAGTCCTTCCTTGGCCAGATGCGGTGGCTCACGCCTATAATCCCAGCACTTTGGAAGGCCAAAGCGGGCAGATCACAAGGTCAGGAGATCGAGACCATCCTGGCTAACACGGTGAAACCCCGTCTCTACTAAAAATACAAAACCAGAATTAGCCAGGCGTGGTGGCAGGCGTCTGTAGTCCTAATTACTCGGGAGGCTGAGGCGGGAGAATGGCAGTGAACCCGGGAGGCGGAGCTTGCAGTGAGCCAAGATCCTGCCACTGCACTCTAGCCTGGGCGACAGAGTGAGACCCTGTCTCAAAAAATAAATAAATAAAAATAAATAAATAAATAAATAAATAAATAAATAAAGTCCATCCTTGCTTCTTTCCTTCCTTCGAGAAGCACAGGTCTGAGACATAACCCCAAGAGATGTATGGGACTCTCTGGACAGCAAGGACTGCATCTAACAAGAATCTAGTAAATGCAGCCTGAACTGCTATGTGGTATTTTTATTCCAGAAAGCCTCAAGACTCTGGAGTCAGACTGCCTGCACTTGAACCTTGGCTCTGACCTTCTAAAATGTGTAAACTTACAGGAGTTACAGAATTTCTATATGCCTGTTTCCTCATCTGTAAAATGGGGAAAGTAACACTACCTACTTAGAAAGTTGTTGTAAGGATTAAACGAGTTGATTTAGGTAGGGATAGGGAACACTGCCTTGCCAATCATGACTGATGACACATAAGGATTAGATATTGCTGTTATCATCATTTCAGTAATTTTGTTAAAAATTAAATACAATACTGGTTTTCAAAAGCAAGTGACCTGGATTCCAATGGAATTTTTTGGAAAAATAGGAAAATCTATTCTACAATTTATTTGAAATTTCAAGGGACCTCAAATAGCCAAAACAATCTTAAAAAAGAATGAAGTTGGAAGTCTTATGCCTCCTAATTTTAAAACTAATTACAAAGCTACAGTAATCAAAACAGTACAGTACTGGCATAAACACTGATATACTTGATGCCATGGCTCACTCCTGTAATCCCAACTACTAGGAAGCCTGAGATAGGAGGGATTGCTTGAGCCCAGGAGTTTGAAGCTGCAGTGAGCTATGATTGTATCATGTCACTGCACCCCAGCCTGGATGAGTCTCTAAAAATAAATAAATAAAAAGACAGATATATAGACTAGTAGAATAGAACAGAGAGTCAAGAAATAAACCCATGCCTATATTGCCAAATGATATTTGATAAGGTTGCTGACATCATTTAGTGGGAAAATTATTCAACAAATGATGCTAGAAAAACAAGATATCCACATGTAAAAGAATGAAGTTGGACCCTCACCTTATACAATATACCAAAATCGCTCAAAATGGATTAGAGGTAAAAACATAAGATCCAAAACAGAAACTTCTAGCATAAAACATCAATGAAAAACTTCATGACATTGGATTTGACAATTCCTTGGATATGACACCAAAAGCATAGGCAACAAAAGAAAAAATAGATGGGACAACATCAAACTTCAAACATTCTGTGCATCAAAGGATACAATCAAGAGTGAAAGGCAACCTTGAGAGAGATTACAGTAATCTATTTTATATTTTTTTACTAGAGAAAACGTTTGCAAATCATATATGATTTGCATATGCATATATTTGCATTTACATGAGAGAAAATGTTTGCAAATCATATATCTGATAAGGGGTTAATATCTAGAATATATAAATAACTCCTAAAACCCAACAACAAAAATATAAATAACCTGATTAAGAAATGGGCAAATGACTTGAAATGGGCAAAGACATTTCTCCAAAGATGATATGCAAATGGTCAACAAGCATATGAAAAGATGCTCCACATCACTAATCATTAGAAAAATGCAAATCAAAACTACAATGATATATCACTTCATACTTATTAGGATGGCAACTGTTAAAAAAAAGAAAAAGAATACTGAAAATAACAAGTGTTGGTGAGGATACGGAGAGATTGGAACTCTTGTGCACTGTTAGTGGGAATACAAAATGATGCAGCCTCTTTTAAAAACAGGATGATGGATCCTTGAATCAATTAAAAATAGAATTATCATATGATTTAGCAATCCCACTTCTCGTTATAAGTCCAAAAGAATTGAAAGTAGGATCTCAAAGAGATATTTGCACACCCACATTCATAGCAGCTATAGGCATAATAACCAATAGGTGGGAGCAACTCAAGTGTCCATTGATGGATGAATGGATGTATTAGTCCATTTTTATACTGCTACAAAGAACTACCTGAGACTGGGTAATTTATTAAAAAGAGAGTTTTAGTTGACTCACAGTTCCACATGGCTGGGGAGGCCTCAGGAAACTTACAATCATGACTGAAAGCAAAGGGAAAGCAAGGCACATCTTACATGGCAATAGAAGAGAGAGAGAGAGAGAGAGAGAGCGAGAGCAAAGGGGGAAGTGCCATACTTGCAACCAGATCTCGTGAGAACTCATTAGTTATCATAAGAACAGCAGGGGGGAAGTCTGCCCTTATGTTCCAATCACCTCCAACCAGGACCCTTCCCCGACACATGGAGATTATAATTCAAGATGAAATTCAGGTAGGGACACAGAGCCAAACCATATTAATGGATAAAGAAAATGTGGTATATATGCATACATGAAATATTATTCAGCCTTAAAAAGGAAGAAAATCCAGTCACAAGCTATAGTATGAATGAACTTTGACGACATCATGCTAAATGAAATCAGCCAGTCACATAAGCCAGTCATACACAAAAAAACAAAAAACCATTACTGTATGATTCCACCTATCTGAAGTATCTAAAGCAGTGACATTCATAGAAACAGAAATGGTTGAAACAGATGGTTGCCAGGGGCTGGGGAGATGGGGAAATGTTGTTTAATGGGTATCGAGTTTTAATTTTAAGAAATGAAAACATTCTGGAGATCTAGGCACAGCAATGTGAATGTACCTACTGTAACTGAACTGTACACTTAACAATGGTTAAGATGGTAAATTTTATGTTATGTGTTTCTTACCACAATCAAAAAAATAAAAAGCAGGTGCCCTGGAAAGGGTACAAGATAGGTTTTTCTAAGCTCACAAAACCACCTTCAGATCATAAATCTGGAGGTGAACAAGCTGACAGGGACACTCAGAGCTGTGGGATCTGTCTGTGAAGATCTCAACTGTGTGGGTGCCCACCCAGGCGCACTAGAACTTGATATCCTGGGACAACTGATGCTTCTGCCACCGCTTCAATTTAGGCATCATTTTTACCCCTGAACCACCAGAAAAGTGCTCTTCAACTGCTCCCACAAGGAGGTATATCCTATCAGCCTGTGGAAATAAATTATCTCAGAATGTCACATAAAACACTTGTAAAAGGATCCCAGATTTATGTTGAAAACTCCTTTCAGGGAATTCTTATCAGCTAGAGGTGATAAAAAAACACTGGCAATTAAATCTAGTCAGGGCGTATCTTTTAAAAGACATATTGTCACTTTGAAATTTTAAGTAAAGTCCAAATAGTTTATTTTAAAGATAAACTGATATTTTAAATACATTAAAAACACGGAGGAACTCTGAGAGTCATGGAAAGTGGCAAAGGCAGAGGAGGTGACAAAATGAGACCTCCCTGGAGGCCAGAATTAGCAGGAGACAGTGAAGGCGATAAAAATGTTAGGAGAGAGAAGAGATTTGGCTCTTGATCTTAGCCAGAAGCCCCTCAGTAGACGGAGAGATTTAGACTTTAAAAGAGGCTTTATTTTCTCAGAGATACTAATTTAAAAAACTTTTAAAAAGTCTTATTCATTATAAAAACATAGTTTACTTACAGAAAACTTACAATATATTTTTTAATATAAAAATAGAATTATATATGATAGAAAATATAAAGGCAAAATATTCCTAAATTTTGCCACTATGGATGATCACTATTAACTTTTTTTTTTTTTTTTGAGTTGGAGTTTCACTCTTGTTGCCCAGGCTGAAGTGCAATGGTGCTATCTTGGCCCACGACAACCTTCGCCTCCTGGGTTCAAGCGATTCTCCTATCTCAGTCTCCCAAGTAGCTGGGATTACAGGCATGCACCACCATGCCCGACTAATTTTTTGTATTTTTAGTAGAGATGGGGTTTCTCCATGGTGGTCAGGCTGGTCTTGAACTCCCAATCTCAGGTGATCCACCTGCCTCAGTCTCCCAAAGTGCTGGGATTACAGGTGTGAGCCACTGCGCCCAGCCCCACTATTTTTATTTATTGATACACAATAGATATATGTATTTTGGGGAATACATGTGATAATTTAATACATTAATATAATTTGTAAAGATCAAACCAGCGTCATTTGGGATAGCTATGACTTGAAATATTTATGTATTCTTTATGCTAAAAAATATTCAAATTTTTCTTTTAACTATTTTAAAAATACATAATAGATTACTGTAAACAATAGTCACTCTAATGATCTGGCAAAAACTAGGGCTAAAGGTCTTCTACCAAACTGTACATTTGTACCCTTTAATTGACCTCTCTTCATCTCCTCCTGACCATTAACTTTTTCAGTGTATTCAGATGTAATAGTTAGCCCAGTGTCCTCCCCAGACTCTTTCTTCTTTTGATAACAGTACCTCTATTCCCCTTTGTGGAATAATTTCTCCATCACACTAAGTCCCAGGGTTTGAGGGTTGAAGGTAATCTCCTTTCCCTGCAGAGACAGGCACCTGACCCAGGACTGAGCAATCAGCAGAGTCCCCATCCCTTCCACAGTGATTGGTTCCACAAATAGGCATGTGACACCAGTTCTTCCAAGGAGAGACTCAACCCAGATTTTGTTGAAACCTCTGGGAAAAAGAAAGCCTTTCTCAGGGGATTGCAGCTGACTGTAATGTGAACCTGAGGGCCTATGGAGAATCCTTTCTGTATTAAGAAACAGAGACAACGAGTGAAGGAAAAAAAGTGGGTAAACATTGACTGCGTGTTTGGAGATTCCCTATTCACCTCTGCCTAGAGCCAGATTAGTTATTTGGTTTTCATAATATGAACCCGTTAATATTCTTTTTAACCTAAGCAGGGTAAGTTGAGTTTTTGTCACCCATCACCCAAAATGACCTGACTGATAAAACAGATTGGGAAAAATACGTATGCTCTCAGGAAGCTTACATGTGGGTATATTCTTGTTTACAGAGACAGGGTTAACTCCCATATAAAGGAAGCGCCAGGGTCATGATCCCTGAAATTAGGCGGACCTTCACATGTTTGTTGGATGAATGCATTTCTGCTTATCACTCTTCTAATCCTGAATGCAAATGAAAGAATATCATAGAATATCATGTGGGGAGGGACATGCCCTGAAATCTGATGCTAACGTGTGTGTGTGTGTGTGTGTGTGTGTATGCCCCATAAATATAAATATGTATTTGTACCCATAAATATTTGTGTATGTGTATATATACATATATACACATATGTATTTGTGTACACCATGAAATTTTTTGTGTGTCTATACATAAAATATATATAGTATACATCATATGTACATATATTATATATATGCACATATAGACACACACAAGTGTATATTGATAGGGTACAATGTGATGTTTTGGCATATATTTACACTGTAGAATCATTAAAGAAAATTGACAAATCCATCACCTCACATACTTGCATTTTTTGTGGTGAAAACATTTAAAATCTACTTTTTTAGTAATTTTGAAATATACAGTGCATGATTATTTATTATAGTCACCACTCTGCAACAGATCACTAAAGTTTATTTTTCAGATCTAACTGAAATTTTGTACCCTTTGATCAACCACTCTCCTTTCTCTCATCACCTCCCCAGCCTCTGGCAACCACTATTCTACTCTACATCTATGAGTCAGAGGCTACTTTTTAAAAAAACTGCTTGAGTTTGTCTGGCCTGCTAGCTTGTCTCCCAGGACGGTTTCTCAGAGACAAGTCAAAGGGAGCAGGGAGAGGAGGAGGAGTCAGCTGCAGACTCAACCCCAGGGCAGCTCCAGAGCCCCGGTGCTCCCTTCCTGCCTGAGTCTCATTTCCTCCACTTTCAATGGTTGGGGTCTAACCGACCTCAGTTAGCGACTTCTCGGCAGTGGGAAAATTCCAGATCACACTTAGGGTTTCAATGCTCTTTGGGGATTCTGGACTTCCTTAGATATCCACTGTAAAGCTGATAGACTTCTTCAGGTCCCTTCATACACATCCACCTGCAAGAAATTTCTCCTTAGCCTTTCACACCAGTTTAAGAAAAACAATGCTCACAAACACGGAGGCAATCTACCCTGGTGGCGTCCATGGGACTCACTCCACTTCTGCCTCTTATTTATTTATTTATTTATTTATTTATTTATTTTTGAGATGGAGTCTTGCTCTGTCGCCCAGGCTGGAGTACAGTGGCACAATCTCAGCTCACCGCAACTTCCACCTTCCGGGTTTGAGCAGTTCTTTTGCGTCAGCCTCCTGAGTAGCTGGGATTACAGGCCTGCACCACCATGCCGGGCTAATTTTTCTACTTTTAGTAGAGACAGGGTTTCACCATGTTGGTTAGGCTGATCTTGAACTCCTGACCTCAAGTGATCCACCCTCCTTGGCCTCCCAAAGTGCTGGGATAACAGGCGTGAGCCACTGCGCCTGGCCACTTCTGTCTCTTATTAACCATGTAACTGTGCTAAAGTTACTGACTTCTTTTAAGACTTAGTTTCCTCATCTGCAAAATGGGAATGAGAGGAGAGATTTCAAAGAGAAAATGAGTAAAGTGCTCGGCAACAGTTCTATTATATGATTACTTCTAATATTACTATTATTATTATTAGAAGATGCTGGGTTACACTTAACCTTCTATGTTCACTCGAGTCTCCTAGGAGGTCATGGATCCCCTGAAGGGATGCAGAGACTCATCAGTGAAGTACAATAAATGGTTTAAGGGGTTGGAGGTCTGTCACCATTCACAGGACCATCAGGAATTCCTGGCACATATGCTGTCACATTCCTAAGGTATCTATTATGGGAGGAATTGCATCCCCCAAGATTCTTATGTTGAAGTCTTAACCCTTAGTACCTCAAGGTGTGTGTTTGGAAATGGGGTTTTTGCAGAGGCAATTAAGTGAAAATGAGGTCATTTGGGTGGACCATAGTTCAGTACGACTGGCATCCTTATAGCAAGAGGAAATCTGGACACAAACACACACAGAGGGAAGACCAGAAGACATCGGGAGAAGACAGTCATATGCAAGCTAAGGAGACAGAGGCCTCAGAAGAAACCAATCCTAGCAATACCTTGATCTCAGACTTCCACAACTGTGAGAAAATAAATATCTACTGTTTAAGCCACCTCGTCTTTGGTACTTTGTTATAGCAGCCTTAGCAAACCAATAAAGTATCAGATCTTCACTGGTATATCCAGTGTCAAGGAGGAGACTCTTGACTCTGGAAGGAGTATATCAGTCCTTTCACTCATCTTCTCTGCTAGAAAGCCCTTCTATGGCTGCCTGACAGATCTCCAGGGAGAGAGAGAAACCTAACTTAGGCCCCTCGACACTGGGAGAAAGAGGCCATCCCGCTTACTTACATGTATCCTGCTGCACAATATAATCACATTCTATGAAGCTAATTACAAGAGTTGATTAATTTCATACCCTCCTGAGGGATACGTTCAGTAATCATACGGCTCTGCCAACCTCTTGGGGAGAACTGATTCATTTAACCATCTCTTTTTCATTTCTATGTCTTCATTGCATAAATGTAGACAGATATTCAGGGAAGAAAATGTGCTTATGCTTTTAAATAATTGTTATTCACAGAGTTATAGCATTACATGAGATTCCATAACTCTCTCTTTACATCACTCACATTTTTGGGTTACCAGGTCCCTGCTGATAGATGAAAGGACTGGAAAGTAAACATAACAGCTCAATAACAGCTATATCCAGCTAGTGGTAAGTACATAAAAAACTTGGTGAGACACTCATCATAGGAAATCCAATCTCTGCCTTCATTGCAAAGACAGGAGGTTTTTTATTTTTATTTTTTTGAGACAGGGTCTCGCTCTGTCACCCAGGCAGGAGTGCAGTGGCATGAACACGGCTCTCTGCAGCCTTGACTTCCCAGGCTCAAGTGATCCTCCCACCACAGTCTCCAAGTAGTTGGAACCACAGACATCCACGACCATGCCTGGCGGTTTAAAAAAAATTTTTGGTAGAGTCAGGGTCTCACTGTGTTGCCCAGGCTAGTCTTGAACTTCTGGCCTCAAGAGATTCTCCTGCTTTGGCTCCAGAGTAGATGGGACCACAGGTGTGTGCCACCACACCCAGCTAAGTTTAAATAATTTTTTTTTTTGTAGGAGACGGTGTCTCACTATGTTGCCTAGGCTGGTCTCAAACTCCTGGCCTCAAGAGATCCTCCCATCTTGGCCTCCTGAGTAACTGGGACCACAGGTGTGTGCCACCACAACTGGCTAAGGCATTTTCTGCAACTTTTTCATAGACATGGGGTCTCACTGTATGGCCCAGCCTGGGCTCAAACTCCTGGCCTCAAGTGATCCTCCCACCTCAGCCTCCCAAAGTGTCAGGACTATAGCCATGAGCCACTGCATCCAGCCCAGCCATGAGCCTTGATTACATCTGAACTTAGTCTAATGTACAAGGAAAACTTCCCCATGACCAGCCCAGGAATGAGGCTCAACTCCATCCCATACTTGCTTTCCTTCAATGATCACTACTGACCTTTCTATAGATGAATAGTCTCTAGCTCTCCTTTCATCTCCATTTTACCTGTCCTCCTTACCTACCTCATGCTCAGCTGCTCTCTTGGGATCACACTATGTTGGTTTCACTCCTATTTTATTTTAGGAAGAACTATTTTTAGAACATTCAATTTCATCAGCCTTTCCTGGATATTTCTGGGAACTAGATGTAGAAGAATATAATTGTTAAGGGGTAACATCGGTGGGCAATGGTGGCTTTATGAATGGGACTTTCATCTTGGGTTTGGGCAGCACTAAATCCTGCTTTTCCAGGCAATATTGAAAGCATGTGTTTGGTTTTCAGTTTTTGGATTAGAAGGGATATTGAATGCTCTCTCTCTCCAGGTAAAACCGTATCAAGATTATTCTGGTCATCTGCCTAGGGTTTCCAAAGCAGATTGCAACAAGCTTTGACAGTTGTGGCTTCTTTCTGATACTGTTTATTTCTCAGGCTATTCATTCCAGTAGGAGTTCAACAAACATTTGAGTCCTAGAGTCATATGGAAAGTGCTAGCGTGCGGGGAGGCTGTATTACCAAAAGAATGGATCAGAGACACATTCTGCTCTCAGAGAATTTAAAATCTAGGAGGATAAAGAGGAAATGACACATACAGGTTCACACAAAACAGCACAGGAGGGGCTAAAAGCCATGAGAGTCCTACACGAATTTCAGAGACAGCAGCAGCTCCTCCAGATGCGGGGGTAGAGTAGAGCAATCTAGAAGCCTCCAATAAAAGGTGGTATCTGGCCTGTTGGTAAGCCAGGGAGGCAATGAGGATAGATTCTATCTGAGCTCTCCTGTTCTTTTTCTTCCCACTTTCTCCTCAGTTCCTAAGCCGACAATCAAGACTCATTCTGTTCTTGCAACCTATGAGTCAGAATCTCCTTGCAGCTTGTCACAGACAGCATTTGGCCTCACCCCTGCCCTGAAACTGGGTGTTCTCATTTTATAGCCACTGCCCAGGAGGTAAGAGCCTGACCAGAGGAAAAACACCACCATCCTCTTCACACCCCATCCCAATAGGTACACCTCAGTAGATACAGAGGTCTGCAGACCTGCCCTCTTGGCAACAAAGAAAGTGTAGTCATAGAGACCACTGTCCAGCACTGGAACCATGACCTAAGGCTGATGAATCAGATGTAGTTTTTCACTTGCAGCTAGTGTTGCTGCCCAAGTAGGCTCTGTCTTGTTCCATTGAGGAGAGAGTTTTGTGCTTTCTTTGCCTTGCTTATATGAACTTATATCAAGTAACTCACCAAGGCTGCAGGTTCTCAGACACAAAGAATGAAATGATGACCTTTCACAGGGCTTGCCAATTCTTCTGCGGGCACCTCCCCAGTAGGTTCTCATCTTCCTCAATTTTCATGCCTTCTAGCTTTCTTCTGTGTCTGCAGTTCTAAAACTACTTCCCTTCTTTCCATCCCAGGAACAGTTCCAGCCTTGATTATGTCTCCGGTGGATTGGCACTTCCCATCTGCCCTCCCATATCTCTTGCATCATTGCCAGTCTATTGCAATCACCATACCCAGCTCAAGAAACATCAGCTTTCCATTGCCAACAAAAACCATTGAATACAGACTTCCTTGTTGCAGCCTTGGGGGCTCTTAACCACTTAGAATAATCTATCCTTAGCTTCTCCAACTGCTCTACCCTTCAGGCAAAATGAGATTCTCTTAAGTCTCCCAAATCCAACTGATAGCTCTCCTGACTCCATAGCTGGGTTTATTATATTCCCTCCACTGAAATGTTCCTTCTCCCAACCGATTGAATCTTCCTCATGCATGAATCCTGTACTAGGCACTCTACAACAAAGAAAATGAAGCAACACTTTCTCACCTTTAAGCATCCAGAGCCCCACCGTTGTATAATTTCTTATGGAATTGATTTCATCCTGTCCTTCAGAGCCATTTGTTTTACTCTCTCCTCCCCACACTTGAGTGAGGAGACTGCACCTTAGTTACCTTTGTATCATATGCAGTTCTTAGGGATAGCATCCTGTTAATAATAAACACTCACGTTCTGACAGTAGAGATGTTTCATTTTCCCCAAATGCATATGAGTCTAAGGGTTGTAGATGAATTAGGAAATGCTACCTTATCCTAAAAATAGAAGAGTGGTAGGTTTTTTTTTTTAAGCCATGACAAAATGCTAATGCATGGACTAGATTTCTTTTCTTTTCTTTTTTGAGACAGATTCTTGCTCTGTCACCCAGGCTGGAGTGCAATGGCATGATCATAGCTCACTGCAGCCTTAACCTCCTGGGCTCAAGGCATCCTCCTGCCTCAGTCTCCCAAGCAGCTGGAATGACAGGTGCATGCCACCACATTCAGCTAATATTTAAATTTTCTGTAGAGACAGTGTCTCACTATGTTGCTCAGGCTGGTCTCAAAGTGATCTTCCTGCCTCAGCCTCCCAAAGTGCTGGGATTACAGCCTTGAGATACCGCATCAAGATTTTTTTTTTTTCCTCAAAGGCCCTGAGCTGACAGGGGGTAGCACAAGGTCCAGAGCTAAGACCCCTGAATTCTGATCCCAGCGTAGACACTGACTGGGTGATCTTAAGACAATCACTCACTCTAACTAGAACTAGAACTAGAATTTTCTGCCTGTAAATTCAAGAAGTGAATCCAAATGAATTCTAAAATTTAGTTCAGCTTCTATTACTTTAGCAGTTGAACTTTAGGATTCAAGAACAATATAAGGAATCAAACAACTATCAAAGTAGCAGGCAAATAGGCAGGTATCAGAACAAGACAGAGCCAACTTTGGCAGCAGCCCTCTAAGGAAAAGAGTGTTCAAATGAAGGGCATCTACTCCTGCTTCTTCTCCAGTGCCCCTCCTATGGGGCCAGAAGTTTCCGACTAGCCTGAGCAACACAGTGATGTACCTCTCCACAAGCCCCTCACGATTCCTGCCAGTATTAATCCAGCAGGAGCCATGTTCTTTGTCAACCTGGCAGACAAGATACCAGGGGACAGAATCTGTCCTCTACTTTTCCTTCTGCCCCTTCTCACCCCTTCTTCCTTCTCCCAACTACCAATTACCCTTAACTTGGATTGGTAAAGAACTGAGAAACCATCCCAAATACAAATACTACTCTGGCAGGAACTTGGTTCATGTAAAGCCTCTGCCTGCAAAATCTTGATACAGAAAACACAAGGCAAGCAATTCCAGACTAGCTAAGTAGGAAAAAAAATCAGCTTTTATTTGCCGTAGATAAACCTAAGCTTTTGCACTGTAACCTATACTGAGTACCTGAACCTATGTGCAAGCCCTACACCTTGTCTTCTGTAGAGCTGGAAAGTGTGAAGTTAAAAAATCAAGAAAGTTCTGTGATCTCTTATTGAAGAGATAAATCTTCCCTGGAGTACAAAGCCACTCAAGATTGAGAAACCATACGGAATGTAAATAGAAGTTCACTGGGATGTACCAAAGAGAGCACTAACCATTGGAAAAAAAAGTTAATTTGACTTCTTGTTAATAGAAAGGAGAATTGGCTTACCATCCTCAAGCATCTATGAGGCATTAAACCTTATTTAGGACATAAAGGGTAACTTTGCATTACAAAGCTAAATCTCACAGGGATATTTAGGTGCTGCTGATTTCCAATGACAGTAACCTCATCTTGTTCTTCTGAGTTGGGGAACAAGGTCCAAACCATTTTAGAGTGCTGAGCTTTCAGTACCCTAAAAATGTCTAATTTGCCCATAGAGACATTTCCATAAGAGCTGTTTTGTTTTGTTTTACCTCCCAGAGAAGAAGTTTCTCTTAGCAATTAAGAGAAATTCCATGGGTCATTTTTTTGATTTCCAGGCATCGTAATCTAATTATTCCAGATTTTACATTCCATGCATATTATCAGTTATGATTCTAAGAAAGCTTTCATCAGATGAAGATTTTGGAATAGATTCATGCAGGAGCCGCTCCCATTTCCTCTACAGGAGGGGCACAGGGCAGCCATCTGGCTGGAAGTGGTCCCGGAAGCTGCACTCACATAGCAGCTTACATAAGATCAAACCATGTCAACAGTTCACATCAAAGAGGGGACAGTGGATGGAGATTATGCCCCTTTTCCCTTTCATCCACATGGCCAGTACCCTGACCTCAGGCAGAGTCACACTTTAAATCACTTATGCTAGGTGAGAATCTAGCTTTGTTTTCTAGTTACCACACAGAAATTTAATAACCTGTGTATTCCTGGTTGAAATTGACCATGTGGTAATTTTTTTACTTCCTCACATAACTTAGTCTCTCAGTGAAATACTGATATCCTTTCAGTAGAGTATTCTTTCTTGATTTTGAAAAGACAAAGGGAACAACATAAGCCCATGTTTGAGGTTGACCTATTTCTGCAGCTTAAAACTCAGGTAAGACGTAAAGGTTACAAGATTATTTAGAAAAACAGATGCGCTAGCTTCAATAGCAATTAGAAATAACATTTTAAAAAAATGCCTCTCTACTAGGGCTGTCCTGCTTGTCAAATAATCCAAACAGACATTTTATTTATCATTAGGCAATAGTCTCAAACAGTTTCAAATCTGTTACTTCCTTTTATTTTTCTCTCTTCATTTTCATCATAGATATAAAAGAAAACAAAATGATTACAGCTGTGCAAAGTCTGTTTCCTGATTACCTGATCGCCAAGAAAGGGGCGGGGATAGCATAAAGACCACAAGCCTTTCCAGGATGAGTGGATACGGAATAAAATGCAGCTGGCAGCTGTCAGTTGCAAGGGGCTGGGCAGAATTCGGCATCCTCTCATTCCCCCTCCCCTCTCCGCCGCCAACTTCCCAGCAGCAAGAGATTAGTCTTTGAGAACAACACTCCCCATCTCATTCTGTCCTTACTGTACTGATCTCCTAAAAGCTGCACCAGGACCCACCTACCTTCCTAGGATGAGAGAAGGCTTTCTAACAGGAGGGTGAGAAGCATGCACGGCTACAGCTCTTCAGCATCTCTCTTCTGAGCAGTTAACTGGAAATACAGATTCGCCTCCATTTTCTGGTCACATGATCTCTGGCACATCTAAATAAGGATGATCACCTGCCTCCCAGATCTCCCCGTGCAGCCGCTCTGGCTAGGGGTCAGAGCTGGGGCTGTGCTGGTTTCATTTGGAAATATATGATACCCTTTCACCCACGCTGTAGAGTCAAAAATGCCCTTTAATTTGTATGTCAGTGGAGGAAAACTGCTGCTACTCCTGCTCCTGAGTGAGACTGGATGTGAATGGGCTCAAAGCACAAGTTGTAAGGAATTTAGTTCTCCTGAAACTTCTCAAAAAAAAAAATTCTGTAGTTTCACAGCACATCCCTATATGACAGCGATGTAATTATTTTCATTGAATGAACGATGGCTAAAATCATAATAAAATGAACTGTGGAAACATAGCAGGATTCATAAGGAAGTCCAGCTGAAGGTCCTAGAGAAAGTTAGAATGCTTGTCTAAGATCAGTACAACTTCAGCGACTGGGAGACAAAAGGGTGTGTAGGTTAACCTGTGGACCCTGTAGTCACAAGGCCGAGTTCAAATCTGATTTCCACCACTTATTAGCAAGTGTGGACATTACTAAACCTCATGGAGCCTTAAGACTGCTCATTCACAGAATGGACAGTAATCATAATGTTCCTTAAAAATGGTAAGATAGCCGGGCATAGTGGTATGTGCCTGTAGTCTCAGCTACTCAGAAGGCTGAGGGAGGAGAATCTTGAACCCAGGAGTGGAGGTTGCAGTGAACGGAAATCGTGTCACTGCACTCCACACTCCAGCCTGGGTGACAGAGCGAGACTCTTGTCTCCCCCAACCCCCGAAGAAAGGTAAAATAACCTATGTAGAGAGTCTGGGTTAAAATAACCTCACAGTACATGTTAGCTACTTCCATTATTAATTCTAAAAATGCCAGCAGATATATTGACACAGTTAAGGCATATAAAGTATTAATGAAAAGTTTACAAAATAGAAAGGCATGTGTTTATTTGTATGATGTTCAAAAAATATATATTATCAGATAAACCAATGACTTCTAGCAAAATGTTAATTTGGGAAATAACTAGAAATCCGATGTTACATAATCTTTTTCTTTTTGTGATGGGAGGTGGGGTGGAGAGATGTTAGCTCCTATTCTTACTTTTTTTTTTTTTGAAACGGAGTCTCGCTCTGTCACCCAGGCTGGAGTACAATGGCGCGATCTCGGCTTACTGTAACCTACGCCTCCCAGGTTTAATCAATTCCCCTGCCTCAGGCTCCCAAGTAGCTGGAACTACAGGCACCCACCACCATGCCCAGCTAATTTTTGTATTTTTAGTGGAGATGGAGTTTCACCACGTTGGCCAGGATGGTCTCGAACTCCTGACCTCAGGTGATCCACCTACCTTGGCCTCCCAAAGTGCTGGATTACAGGGGTGAGCCACTGCACCCAGTCTTAGCTCCTATTTTTATGTAAAGAAGGGAGAAGAGGAAGGTGCCAATTTTATATCTTTAAACTAAAAGTCAACCAAATTCTTCATAATTATGAATAGTTATGAAATAATATCTCACGTGCCATATATCTTTCAGCTATGGAGGAGACAGAGGTGGGGCCCACAGGAAGGTATCACTTTGCAGGGTCACTGGCTGGCAGAAGTTCAGCAAAATCATGGGTGAATTTCTCAAATCATTAGGGGAGAAAAGGTAACTTTGGAGCTGGGCATATCTTGGGAATTTCTGCCCAGGGCGAAGGCTGAAAATGGGGATCTTGTCTTTATGAAGTGCTGGCTCATTAGAAGGGGCTTCCTTCCCTATTTGGGAAAGGCAGCAGCTGAAGGCTACAGAACAAACACTGTAACCAATTCTGTTTTATTTGTTTTGTTTTGTTTTGTTTTGAGATGGAGCCTAGCTCTGTCGCCCAGGCTCGCCCAGGCTGGAGTGCAGTGGTGTGATCTCGGTTCCCTGCAACTTCCACCTCCCATGTTCAAATGATTCTCCAGCCTCAGCTTTCTGAGTAGCTGGGATTACAGGCATGTGTCACCTTGCCCGGCTATTTTTTGTATTTTTAGTAGAGACAGGGTTTCACCATATTGACCAGTCTGGTTTCAAGCTCCTGGCCTCAGGTGATCCTCTCACCTTGGCCTCCCAAAACGCTGGGATTACAGGTGTTAGTCACTACATCTGGCCTAATTCTGTTTTAAATAATAATATCTGTTTTGGAAGTCAGCAGTTGGCCAGGAATGGTGATTAAGTTATTGTCATCAGGCCAATCATAGATACTTTAAAAACATTTTAAGTAGTACTTCATTAAATGCAAATGTGAGACATAGGTTATCACCAAAAATACTCCCTTTTGTCTTGCAAGATGTTCTCGCAGATTGAGCCAGGGCAAAACAGTCCTAACTCCGAGTATGCCAGGTATTTGAAGAAATGTATTATTTTATTCATTACACAAAGGCAGTTAAAAATTTTTTTTAAATAAGAATTACTGCTTAATTGCAGTAAATAGCATTGTATTATGTTGAAGAAAAGGGCGAGTAGATGTCAAATTCTCCAGTGGAGTTTTAGTTATTCTCTGAGAGCCTAATTAATACTTTAAAATTATTTAATAAGTGGAAGTTTAAAAAATAAAATAAAAACGTCTGAAAATTACATATTGTCAACACCTGCTTGAGTTGATGGTATAACAGATGACTAATTAAATAAAACAATGCTCCTCTCTAATAAAAAGTTATTATTATGATGATGATGATTATTTGAGATGGTCTCGCCCGTTCACCCAGGCTGAAGTGCAGTGGCACAATCTCGGCTCACTGCAACCTCTGCCTCCCAGGTTCAAGTGATTCTCCTACCTCAGCCTCCCGAGTAGCTGGGATTACAGGTGTGTGCCACCATGCCTGGTTATTTTTTGTATTTTTAGTAGAGATGGGATTTCACCATATTAGTCAGGCTAGTCTCGAACTCCTGACCTCAGGTGATCTGCCTAACTCGGCCTTGCAAAGTGCTGGGATTACAGGCATGAGCCACCTTGCCCAGCCAGGAAAAGTTATTTCAAGGTGAAGAGATGATAATACCCATGGTATAGGCAACAGATGACCAAGAAGAAAAATTGAACAGACACACCTATTTTCTCCCCGTGAGGATGAGTGAAGTGAATAACAAAACGCTAAGAAAACTGAAAGGCTGAAAGAATCCTGGAGGGACTGTAATGAATAAGAAAAGCATGGGAACACTGAAAATGGGTAACTATGGCCTCAAATTACACAAGACAGAAAAAGATGGATTTGGTAACTTGAGAAAAGAAAGATGCATATTCCTTCCAAACTAAAACTAGCACATCTCCCTTGGGAAAAGAAGCAACAAACACCAGAAATTATCACAGTGTCATTAAAAGCAAATTACGTTGAGCAAACTTCCCTTTCTTTTCTGTTCATTCAATCAGGCATATTTATGGGGTGTCTAACATGTGGCAGGTGCTATTCTAAGCAACAGGGGTACCATGATGAACAAGACAAACCAAACTTCTGCTTTCTTGGAGGTTATAGTCTCATAGGTGGAGACAGATGCAACAGAATCAATTAAATAAATAAGTAAATATAAGATATTTTCAGATGGAAAAAAAGTAGCAATAAAATAAGGCAGAGAGACGGGAGCAGAGTTCTCACACTGGCAGTATTGACATTTGGGGCTGGATAATTCTGTGTGGCGGGGACACTCCTGTGCACTGTAGGATATGTAACAGCATCCCTGGCCTCTGTCCATTAGATGACAGCAGCACCCACCCCAGTTGTGACAACCAAAATGTCTCCAACGTCGGCAAGTATCCCCTGCTGGTTCAGAACCGGCAGCTTGGACTTCTACAAAGGGTTACCCAATCCTGCGCTGACTTTTTGATAGCCTTTGTTCCTAAGGAACTCTCACATAGATCTTGGAAACCGATCCTCCAATGTGCTGGAGAAACAGTTAACTAATCATGCCCATGAACATCTCAGGACAGTTTTCAGAGGCTGAGGTCCACCACTCTCCAATGAGGCTGACTGTGCTGAACAGCTTCTGTCTGCTTCGTCAGCTCTACTCTCCCACTTTCTCCATCTTGCTTTCTGCCCCAAGCCTACCTTACCCTCCGACTTCCACTAAGTTTTTTGTTTGTTTGTTTTGTTACCCAGGGTAGAGTGCAATGACATGATCTTGGCTCACTGCAACCTCCACCACCCAGGTTCAAGTCATTCTCATGCCTCAGTCACCCGAGTAGCTGGGACTACAGGTGCCCGCCACCACGCCCAGCTAATTTTTGTATTTTTAGTAGAGACGGGGTTTCTCCATGTTGGCCAGGCTGGTCTCTAACTCCTGACCTCAAGTGATCTGCCTGCCTCGGCCTCCCAAAGTGCTGGGATTACAGGCAGGAGGCACCGCGCTGGGCCTCCACTAGGCTTGACCAATGAGGACCCCTGGTGGGAGATGAGTGGGGGAAGAGGTGGGAGTGCCTGCCGCTGGCCATGTCCCTCACACTAGGTCACTATGCCTTTCAGGGTAGCCCTTTCTACCTAAAATTGTCTTTCTGGGTTCTGATCATCACTCTGTCTCCCCACTCCTGGGGTCTAGGAAGAATAACAGCCGTGCTGCTCATATTCCTGGGCTACTGCACCATTCCTTGTGAGTTCCTCACGCTTTGCCTCCATCTTCATAAATACTTTCTTTATTAAATCTCTCAAATCTTCCTAATTTGAATGTGTCATCGCTTTCCTGCTGTGCCCCTGATACACAAATACACCCTGCTTTCGAAAGTCATGGCTTCTCGTCTTCCTCAAATACCAGCAATTTTCATACAGATTTTTTTTTTCCCCCTAAAGTAAGCAATGCCACTAGTTGTGATGTTTCAAGGTTCCAGCCAGAGAAGCACCTTGGGTTTTTCCTCAAACTAGAAGCCAATACAACACAAATGAACTCCTTTGTGGGCGTTCCTCCCACAGGGAAACGGAGTTGCACCACCTCATCTTGGCACTCGTGGCTCTCTCTGGCTGTAAAATCCCTCACCACAAAATACCACACCTATAAATATTTGGAAAACGTAAATGAACATGGAGGGGCTTTGATGCTCTCCCTTCCTTTTGGCCTCCAACCACTCCAGTTGGTCCCATACACCACAGATGGCGAGCAGCCCACTGACATAGCACTAGCACTCACAGATCCACTGTGGGAGCAAATATTTACTCAGGCATCAAAAAAGCCCAGTAGGTCACAAGACAGTCTAAGGAGTCAAGCATGGATTCTGGCTCAGTTCATCTCAAAATATCTCCTATTGCACTTTATGTGCCTTTCAATGGGACAATGGGAGAAGAGGAATGAAAACATCAACCTATAGAAGCAGCTCAAAAGAAATGCTTGTTTGGGCAGCTGTGTTTCATTGACAAGCACTGGGCTAGACAGAGAAGACTTAAATTTAGGTCTAACCTCACCACTTTCTCATTTCTGGATGACATTAAGCAGTTCATGTGTTAAGTGAGTTTGCTCATCTGGCTGGGAAATGAGGATAGGAACACTTGCCCTGTCTATGTCAAGTGTCATTTGGGTGGACCAAAGAAAATAATGTATTTGTCAGTCTGCAAGCACTTACTATGGCAAGTCTGCTCCGGGTAGGGCTGGCTGGCCAGTAATGTAGAAGTGGGTGGAGGGCATGAAAGAGAGAGAAAACAAGAGAGAAAAGAAGGAAATGAAGGAAAGAGACTAAGTCCTGAATTAAATTGCAAATGTAAAGGACTTTTTTTTTTTTTAAGACGAAGTTTTGGTCTTTCAGCCAGGCTGGAGTGAAGTGGCACGATCTCAGCTCACTGCAACCTCCGCCTCCTGGGTTCAAGCGATTCTCCTGCCTCAGCCTCCAGAGTAGCTGGGATTACAGGGGTGTGCCACCACGCCCAACTAATTTTTGTATTTTAGCAGAGATGAGGTTTTGCCGTACTGGCTAGGCTGGTCTCAAATTCGTGACCTCAGGTGATCCACCTGCCTTGGCCTCCCGAAGTGTTGAGATGACAGGCGTGAGCCACTGCGCCCAGCAAAGGACTTTTAATGATACTTATCACCACCAACTCAACAACACGCCACATCAACGGATCAAATATAATGACAAAAATAAATGAGCACAGAGTCAGTGCTAAATTTGTTCTTCCAGGTTTGGTACAGGGCAAAGCCCAAAAACGGTGAATAAGCAAGGGCACATCGGAGTTCAGAGAGCATCAGCTCATCTCTGGAAACGGCAAATGTTCAGAGGTGGGGTACGCTCGGTCAGCCTGATGCTTCTCAGAGTTCCTGCTACCCAACAATGAGAGAAACAGTCAACTGATTTTTAAATCTATTTCTGATTTTCAACATTCACGTGGATAAAAGGCCCAATGTACTAACTCCCCAACTGTAAGTCATAGACAGAAAAGCCTGATTTCACGAAAACAAAAGATCTCACGGTGTCACTCACAAGCAGAAAGATAAATTCTTTTCTATAGTGTTATCAGATGGGAAAAAAAGGTGGAAAATTACAAATTTAAAAAGAAAGGATGCAGACAGATCACCATAGAACCAAACACACTGTGTCTGAAGGTCGTCTTTATTTCAGGGAATACTGAACACCTCACCTCGCAGAGCTAGGAAACAAGATACAGCTCCACAAATACCAGGGTCAGGTTATGTCTAAACACTCTTTCAAAAGTACACGAGACAACGATTTCCTCTCTTCTCCTCCCCTCCTCCCCATCCTCCATCCCCCACAGCTGCCTGCATCTCCCAAAGATTCATCAGTTGAGTATCATCCGTTTTCCCAGTCCTCTTGCAAATGATTTTCTTTTATTCCCTTGCATATTATTTCTTTGCTCATATCTATGGAAAGCCAATATATTTGTATATTGATTGTCACATTTTCATATAATTCAGATAGTGACTTTTAAAATTTTAATGACTTAATCCTTGTTTAACATATAGATCAGATTTTTTGCTATAACCTGTGAGAGTTAATGTTTACGTTTTGACTTGGCTAGGCTATGGTACCTAGTGATTTGGTCAGACACCAGTTTAGATGTTGTTGTAAAAGTATTTTTTTAGATGTGATTAACATTGAAGTCAGCAGACTTTGAGTAAAGCAAATTACCCTCCATAACGTGAGGAGCCTTCATCCAATCAGATGAAGGTCTTAATAGCAAAGTCTGACGTTTTCTGAAGAAGAAGGAATTCTCCTGAAGACTGCAGCCCAGAAACCTGCCTGCATTTCCAGCCTGCAGCCCTGCAGAACTCACATTCACGACGGCAATGCTGACTCTTGCTTGAGTTTCCAGGCTGCCAGCTTGCCCTACAGACTTCAGACTTGCCAGCCCCCATAATCACATGAGCCAATTCCTTAAAATTCTCTCAGTAGCTAGAGAGCAAGATGGAGATATAAATACAGATATCTCCTATTCTGTTTTCTGAAAACTCTAACATGTAACCAGATTACCCCTTCTTCACACATCATTCTTCCAATCATGCTTTCTTTAAAATAAACAGCTAAGTGTTTCTTCCTTTTAAGAAAGGTCTGTGTGCTACAGATTATCCTGCAAATATTCTTTGTGACTACGTAGGAAAGATCAGGCACATCCATCACTGTCTTGGGGAACTGGTATTTGATCCCTTGCTGGACAGGTCTACAGCTGGAGGATGACCAAGGTGTTGGCAAAGGATTCTGAAAAGACTGATCCTAGGGAACGCGAAGCAGTGCTGCAGATCTCAAGGGAGAGAGGCTATCTTTCAGTCCTAGTAACAACTTTTGTTAACAAGAGTCAGTAGGCGGCATATGAGAAGAAAAGGCATTTTTCTCATGCTTTCTCAGATTTTGAAAATGTGGCTTGCAGCTCTCAAAACAGTTTGGGAGCTCAGAGAGGCTGAGGCTGAGGAGGGGAGGGACGAAGCTGATTTATAGCTGGTGAGTCATATTGCACATACTATGAACCTATCTCTATTTAAGAAGAGCCTTTCTTACTTTTTTTTTTTGCAGAATGGTCTTGATTTTGGATCTTCTGTTCTATGATCAGATTATGCATCAGAGATATTTCCAGGTTTTTGTTTGGGAAACCACAGCTATCTCGTTGTTTTGCTTCTGTGATGACCTTCCTGTCTCCATGACTTCCTTCATAGTACTCATCCCAGTTCACTCAGCCAGCTTCTTACCCTCTTCTTCGCCTTCCCAAAGTATGACCTTTCCTTTAGCGACTGTTTTAAATGTACCTCTCAGAGCTGCAGTACGACTTCATGGGCCCTAGGCACTTCTGCCCTCGTAAGCGCCTTCTGTCACTAAAACATTTTTTAAAAATTTATTTTATAACGTTATTGGTATAAAGACAAAATGTAATCCACGTGAAAGTATAATAATTTTTTCTTCTGATTCTAAAAGAAAATATTCTCATGGGCTCCTCAAAGTATCATGGGCCCTGGGCACTCTGTCTCCTGTGTCCGACAGAGAATAAGCCATTCCTGCTGCCTGCTCCCTAAAGGTCCCTGAAACAGACGTCTCTCGTCTTACTTCCTCACTTGTGTAATTCTTATCTCGCAAAGGTTGCCGTTGTAAAGTGAAACAGTGCACAGAGAGTGTTTAGCACTCGGTCCACAGCTAAATGCCCATAGTTGGTACCCATTTTATACTTAAACTGACACTGGGCTTTGACCAGCTTGACTTAAATATTATACTGCTATCTACCTTTTTACTTCCGTCTAACTCTTCAATGAACCTGTAAACTCCTAGACGACTGACAGTATGTTTTAAACCAGTGGTTCTCAAGCTTTGGAGGGCACCAGGAACTGCTGAAGCTCAGCTGACTGGGCCTCACCCCCAGAGTTCCTGATTCCGCAGGTCTGAGTTGGGGCCGATAATTTGCATTTCTAACAAGCACTCAGGTGATACTGATGCTGCCGTTCTTAGGACCCCACTCAGAGAACCACTGTTTTAGACAACTCTTCCTTCTCTGAAAATCTAGCACAGAGGGAGACTTACACATTCAGAGTAAATTATTTCTGCAAAAGATAATACACATGCCGGAGGGAAAATCTGCCCCATCCCCATTGTAAGAAAAGTTTCAGTACTACGAAAACTGAGCGGAAAGGGATGAGCAAAGAAATCTTGTTGAAAGAAAAGGTACTGGTGGCACAATTGAACACCAACTGTCATCTGTTGGATCTCAGGGGCATGTGCAAAATGCAGACAAGAAGCCAAACAATAGCTTAGCCAACTCATGGCTGCCTGAGTTCTGAGCTCAATCTATAACAATGCCAGCAGGGCTGCTGGGATCCATCTGCTACCCGCTTTCTGATAACGGATCTGAGGTCTCTCTGGAAGAAAATAGCTTGACAGGAAGAAAGAAGGATTAGGCCAGCTGACAACGTCTGGATTTATGAAGCTGCCCTGGAATATGGTAGAGTTTTTAACCCCTTCTGCACTTTGCTAACCCTCAACATACCCCAGCTATTCTTTCCCTTGTCCTTGTTCCTTTCATCAAGAAATGTAATTTGTGAATGCCAGAGCTCTCCTGGACACATTCTGTTTCCACACAAATTAAGTTCCCAGAATTGAATACTGCAGGAAGGCTTGAGATTTTTCAGCCCAACTCACTAATTTTACGGATGAGAAAACCTAAGCCTGGGATTAATCCTAAAATGTATAATCAGTCATGGTAGAGCCAAGCTGGAATCCAGATTCTTTGACTCACTGTGGGTACATGGTATGTATAGTCCTTTATATTCCCACGCTGAGTAGGAAAAAAAAAAAGATATATTTTCTCGCCTTTTTTTTTTTTTGAGACAGAGTCTGGCTCTGTCACTCAGGCTGGAGGGCAGTGGCACGATCTTGGCTCACTGCAACCTCTACCTCCCAGGTTCAAGTGATTCTCCTGTCTCAGCCTCCCAAGTAACTGGGATTACAGGTGCTGCCACCACTTCTGGCTAATTTTTGAATTTTTAGTAGAGACGGGGTTTTACCATGAAGGCCAGGATGGTCTCAAACTCCTGACCTCAGTGATCCACTCACCTTGGGTTCCCAAGGGTTGGGATTACAGGTGTGAGCCACTGTGCCTGGCTGATATCTTTTCTCTATTACATTTCAAGGAGGAAACATGACCTTCCCCTTTACTTAAGTTATTTTTCACAATTTGTTCTTTTGTCCCTGGAAGCAGAAGGGCTTCATAAACACAAATGAAGAGAAATGAAGAATGCTAAACAGTTTCAGCAGAGACTGGAAGCTTGAGGGCAGTGATGACATCCTATTCCCTGATATATGCCCATTGGCTACCCGGACCATGGCACAGAGCAAGCTTTCAAAAACCACATGGTGAATGAATGAATGAATGAGTGAATGAATGACTGAATCACTGATTTGGTGACAGTTTGCCAATTTCTCTGCCATTTAGAAATGCATGTTTTACACTGAGATTTGGAGACGGCTATGGAGTCTCTCTGTCTCCAGTGATAAGTTAGGTGCTTACATAAAACCAGAAAACAACTTTCCTGTATGCTAAGCGGTGTGTCAACTGAGAAAGTACAGGCTTTGGAGGTAGCAAGCTTTGAATCTCAGAGTGTTCACTCTGTTACTTAATTCTAGGCAAGTTATAGAAACTTTCTGAGCCTTGAATCCCCCTACTCAACCCCATCCCTTCCATTCCCCTCACTGGCATGTTAGAATTAAATGAGATAATATATGCAAACTGCCTCGCACATAGTAGGTGCTGATTAAACGTTAGTGTCATTCCCTTGTATTCCCAACTGCCTGTTTAAGAGTCATGTAGGTATTCAAGTAGGTGGGGTGGCAGTTGGGGGGTAGGTATAAGACTCTGAATGAAAATTGAAGGGGCTTTTTGACTGAAAATGTACATAAATCATCATTATGGTAATAGTTATCTAGTAGTTGCTTTTACTGATGGTGTGCCTTGCATTCAATATAAGCAAAGCTGTTATCATCCAGGTATTCTTCATATTCCATAACCTCTAACCATTTCCCAGGTTTCTAAATAAATTGCTTTTCAGGAAAAAATAAATCAATCTAGCTTTTTGCTTACCCATGTGGTCTTGGTTTCCCGGTTTCGAGCTCAAGGAACTCTGTCTCCTCCATTTCCGTGTCAGGGATCATGGTTTTCTGAGCAGGCTGTGGTGAAAGCATTTCCCATTCATTGTCATGGGTGACAGCCTGCAACGTAACTGCATCCGGCCCAACCCTGCCTCGGCTCTTACTCTTCTGTAATTGGCTGACTGGACCAGAGGCTTCCTCTAGTGTTAAAGATTCTAGAGGCTTCATTTCTTCCAGAATCTGCAGCTGGGGACCCTCGCCCAAGCTGAGTTCAGAGAATGGCTCCACAGTCTTGCCAGACCACCCAGGCCCTGATGATGGATCACCAACCTCACTATGGCCCAAGAACATCCAACTCTGGTCTTGTGCAGGGCTTTCAAAAGATGACCTCGCATCGCCTTTAGAAGACATTTTCTCTGCAGAGATACCTTTTCTTCTTTCATTTAAGGAGGCAGGCTGACATGTGTCTGGGAAGCTTGCTAACTGAGTTCCCTGCGGCCCTGTTTCTTTGGAACCTACGTACAATTCTAATTCAGCTATGCTTTCTCTTTCTTCACAGGCCTCTGGCTTTGAGTGTAAATTTTCTTCATGGTTTACAAGTATGTAATCCATGTGTAGTGCATGACGATCTTCATTCTTCTCTGTACATCTGCCTTCCTTGTATTCTGATTTTATCTGCTCAGGCTCTTTGGTAGGAATTACTTTTTCTTCTTCCAATTCTGGTATTTCCTTGCTGTCACCTAGAAGTGGAAGTTGAAAGTGAGAAGAGGAGAACAAGGTTTAATGAACACATTGTGCAATTTGTTATCCTTGCAAATGATCATCTAAAAGAGGTAACTTAATGTTTTTATTTTTTATTTATTTATTTATTTATTTATTTATTTATTTGAGACAGAGTCCCGTTCCAGCACCCAGGCTGGAGTGCAATGGTGTGATCTCAGCTCACTGCAACCTCCACCTCCTGGTTTCAAGCTATTCTCCTGCCTCAGCCTCCCAAGTAGCTGGGACTACAGGCGGCTGCCACCACACCCAGCTAATTTTTGTATTTTTAGTAGAGACGGGGTGTCACCATACTGGCCAGGCTGGTCTCGAACACCTGACGTCAGGTGATCCACCCTCCTTGGCTTCCCAAAGTGCTGGGATTACAGGCGTGAGCCCCCACGCCCAGTTAGAAAATATTTTTATTTTGTAGAGTCATTTGATTTTCTTGTGCACTATCAGGGATAGGTACTATATATGCATTAGTTTTTACTGCTGTTATAATACAGGACTTGGTGAGGCATGCCTTGCAAATGTAGTTAGTTCCTCTCTACCCTCATTGGTAGGAAGAGTGTGTCTTATAAATATGTACTAGTTTAATCAACGCAGTGGTTTCTTGGAGGTGGAAGAATGGGATGTTTCTTACCATTTGGTGGTCCTATGTCTCCACCTGCTGGTAAATCAGAATTATCTGTTTCTACTTCCCAGTCAATGCTTGATGGAGACAAAATGTTGGCGCCTGCTCCTACAGGCAAATAAATGGACTCGGGGTCTTCATGAATATGCAGCACAGCCAGCTGGGATCCCGGCAGTCTGTTTTTGGTCTCAGCCTGGTTTCCCTCACTTCTTCGATCAGGAAGTGCAGAAAGCACTATCTCTTCTGCTCTGCATCCCAGAGACTCATCCTCTGGAGACCCAGCTTCCTCTTTTGTTTCAGCACTCTGGGCAGGTTCTGTGAGATAGGATAAATCAAAGGGAGGTGTGTATGGTGCCAGCGACTGCTTCAGAGAATCTTCCTCCAAAGGAGGGTCACCACCATACAGGAAGTGTTCAGGCTCTCTCAGTAAATCTTCATCGATATTCTGGCCCATTACATCGTATTCAAAATCACCCCACGAGGCTTCGGATGAGCAGATATCTTGCTTCCCTAGGTCCCCATCAACTGGCGTTTCGGGATGACCTTCAGATAATGTCAGTTTACTCATGTCATCTATCGTTCCCGTGGATGTGTTGAGACCTGAGGCATCGCTGAAACTGTGGTCAAAGGCAGCTTCGCTTATATCCAGACAAGTGTCTGAGGCTAGCAAAGCATCAGGAACCATGGCAGGATTCTCTGTGGATAAAAGTGGCTCACCATCAAACAAAGCTCTTGCACCAGATTGACTTTCAGGAGAAAAGCTGTCTGATAACCAAGAACTGTCGCCTTCCGGAGTTGGCTCTTGGTGAGTTACAAAAATGCTAGTTGCCACATTTTCAATTCTTGGGATTCTTCTGTCAACTGGTTCCAAAATTGGTGCCATATCTGGGCTGGCTCCTTTTTCTGATGCTTGTAAATCTGTATTGTCATCACTATTTATTTCAGAAGGTTCAGGTGAACCTTTATGAGAGGCGGGCTGAGAGGAGCCCTTTATGTCTGCTTGATTGCCAATTGGAGGCAGCGGAGCTGCGTTTTCAGAATCGAGTTCTGCATTGGATGGGACAGACTCCTGTCCGGGCTCATGAATGGGTTCTTTATCCATCTCTGGCTCAGTGAGACAAAGCTCACTGGATTCCACTTCAGGTCCCATGCAAGCACCGACGTGCTTCTCAGTTTCTTGCT
Organism: Rhinopithecus bieti; assembly: GCF_001698545.2. NCBI lineage: Eukaryota > Metazoa > Chordata > Mammalia > Primates > Cercopithecidae > Rhinopithecus > Rhinopithecus bieti. Next base: position 1,983,244 of record NW_016810765.1, read on the forward strand.
TCGCTTCAGAATCGTGACATATATCAGGGCTGTTGGAAGCCTGAGAATTGCTGTCATGGTCGCAATGTGTCAGGATATCAGGATTCTCACCATCTGCTTTCAAACTGAAGGGCTTCTTAGCATCCATCCACAAGTCAGGCGCGGCAGAGGCCAGCTCCCCACCCTCTTGAAAGTTGCCATGTAAAATATCTGGCACAAAGGTACCTTGGGAGTCCTCTTTTGGGGCAGAGCCATCCCATTCAGAGCCTGGCTTCATTATCAGTTGGGTGGGAGAACTGACAGCAGGAAAATTTTCTGTGGCAATGCTTGAATGTGTCATCTCACCTAGGTATGATTTTTCTTGTTCCCACTGATTTGTTTCTTGACCTTCATTCATTGAAACATTAGATGTAACACAACCATTTTCCTCGGCATGAGTAAGGGCTGCGTCTGGCTGATCGCAGACTGACAGCATGGCGTCCTGACACCGCTCTTGGGTAGGTGTTTCAGGAGTCAGCTCATCAACAGCAGCAGACACAAAGGTTTGCTTTCTTGAGTCCTTTTCTTTGATTTGGTCCAATATTACAAGCTGGCTGAATTTGTCAGCATCTGGGTCTGGCTGCCTTGGTTGAATGTTCCAGAGTTGCTCATGGGAGTTCTTCCCATTACTTTCCAGGAAGGGTGACTGATGGCTGTCACTAAAAGGATTAGTATAGTGTGTTTCCACGGGCTCAACATCATTCTGAACCGGTACTCCCCAGGGACTGGCATTTTGATATACGGAAGAATTTATCTCCAATACATCACTGGAATCAGACAGCTCCCTTTCAAATGTACTCTCAATTAGTCTCCCTTCCTGGGGTGAGGCATTCCACCACTCAGTGCTATCAGCTGAGAAGCCCAGCATTTCCAGTTGAGAATTATCTTCATTCTTTGGTTCAGCTTTGGGAGATATTTGCCATGCAACATCTCCTGTCTTCCCTGTTTCTGGAGAAGATCTCATCTCCTTCTCTACTGCTGTAATCTGTATTTCAGTCTCCATTAACGGTGAGAAATTCCAGTGATCAGGGCTGCTTTGTTGATTGTCACAGAATGGGTTTGACTTACTCTCATTCTCTGCTGGCTCTGAGCTGCCTAGGTAGTCATAAATATTTTCAGACTTAGGATCAGCTGTGACCAAGAACTTATTAGATTCATTCAACGACTCCCAAGCTCTGGATTCATCCTGAGCAACATGGCAGTTGGCCACCTGGATCTCTTCCTCCACTGACTCTTCACCACCGACACTGTCATCGTCAGAACCTGAGCTTGTTGAAATGGCCCTGGCACCCTCTGGCTGCACAGTTGCAGAAATGTCATGTTTATTTTTCTCCTGGTAGCTAGCGATGAGATTGCTTTCCTGATGTGTCCCTGAATGCTCAGAATATCTGCCTGTTTCAGGACTGGATAAAGAGGACAAGGAATCACCATCAATCGAGTCATTCCAGATCTCTAAAAATGTAGGAGTTTTGCGATCAAAACTCTTTTCAAACTCATTTATTCTGTTTTTCTCTAAATCCTTCATTTTGGTAACTATTTCTACTTGGCCATCAGTGGTAATTAGTTCAGATTCTTGGTGATTCTGTTCACTCCAATTGCCTTGGTTCTCTTCCTGATACCCAGAACTGGGTTGCTGGCCCCAGGAAGACAGTGCAACTGAAGAATCATTTAACTCAGGACTTGATGCACTTGAATGAGTATACTCACTAGAAATAGTATCTCTGTCAATATTTCCAGATGAACTGGCTCCTGGAAGGCTATTTTCAGTCCCCTTAACGTCAAGATTTTTGGTTATCTCGGAACTTGTGCAGCTGACATGCACGACACTGTCTACAGGAGCATCCCCAAAGTCAAGGCTTCGGGGAACTTTGTGAGGTCCCCCTCCACCCACATTCTCTGGCTCTAGAATGTTACATTCTTCAGTTTTCTCAAGATTCTTTTCAGGTACAGATACATATTTTGTGAAATTTATCCCATCTGAAGTCCCAGTAGTTTCACCTGAATTTCTCTGACTCATGAGGTGCTTTTCATAGGTGTCTTTTGGCTGCAGATTATCTGCAGACATCCCTGTTTGCACATCACGGGAGTCTAGATTGTAAGACCCCTTCTCATACTCAGAAACTTCCTCTGGTTCCTCAGTTTGAGGACTGAAAGTGACTGCAAGAGAGCTGATTTTGCCTGATTTAACGCAGATTTCCTGATGTTCAGATGCAACCAGAGAAGACAGTTCCTGGTCACTCCGCCCTTTGTCAGAAATCCCTGAGGCATTCTCCACACCAGAGGCGATCACCTCCTCTTCATTAAGGTGCTCCCTGTTGGTGGCTCCCTGGGCTTCCTTCTCACTTTCACTTTGTCCGTTGCTATGACCTTTCCATGGATCTGGGTGTGCAAAATGCCCTGGATTCTCAAGCCTAGTCGCCAAGGATGCTGCATCACTTTGCAGGGTTTCCCTCTCTGTCTCCTGGTTGTCAAGATGAGATATAAGTGCCCCTGACTCACCGGTTCCAGAGGCTGCTGGTGCGTCTGGGCAGTGAGTGTCTTTAGCATTTGCTGAATGGCTGGGGATTTCAGGAGGCAATTCGCTTTGCTCTGAATCTGTGAGATATGAGGAACCTGGTAACATGAATGATGACATGTCTTTATCTCTCATGACAGAATCCCAAATACTGTTTGCAATTAGCTGCCCACTTTTCTCATTCAGTGTGTGATGTCCACTGGGAGCACTGTCCTTGGTATGCTCATCAGAGGCAGGGAGCTCCCAATCTACCTGATTTGCCTCCTGATACTCCAAGCCCCAGGGTTCCAGGTGTCTCACTGTAAATCGGGTTTCCGGCTCGGTACCTTCAGCTATGTATCCTTCTGTTTGACCATCACTGGGGAGTGCCACACCCCCGCTGCAGTCATCCCAGTCCAAATCATTGTCCATATCTGAGATCGTTGCTGTGGACTGAGTATCCTCCAAAATCACTCTGTTCCACAAGTCGAGACTGTCGGGCGCTGTGTGCCGGGAGTTGGTGCTGCTGTGCAGAAGTGTGAGTTGCCGGTTTGTTTCATTGTACAGTTGCATCATGCTGGGGTCATCGTAACTGGACTGGCTGCTTTCCCCCATGTCATCTTCCATGGAGACATTCTTACCATCTGTGTGCTCTGTCTTGAGTTCATTTTCATCCGGGTTGTGAGTGGCATTTATTTCAGAACTGTTATCTGTATGAGGTGAAGCCCACATGTCTAGGTTCCCAGGACCCGAACTGATTCGATTTCGAGATGGCTGTTGCAGTGACTGAGGTGGAATGTCAGTCTCCTCTGCCGTGGAGTTACCATCTTTTGACTCAAAACCTTCCTCTTTAGCAAATGGCTTGTGTTCAGTTTCCTTTTCATCTCCAGCACATGTTGGTGATGTGTAAGAGTCTGAGGTGGAGTAATTGGTATCTAAGGGGGATGGCACCGAATCTTCTCCTAGGTTGGATGCACTGTAATCAGAGCATTTGTAAGATAAGAAGGAGTCTTCCCAAGGAGCTAGGACGTCTGACCCTCCTTTCTTCATACCCTCCTCAAAAAGGTTCCAGGAATCTACCTTTTCATATACCTTGCCCCTAGTTTTAGGATCCACTAACCCATGCTGATCTTCTTTTGGTGGCTTAGAATTAGTCCATGTATGATCCAGATCAGAACTGGGATTTCCAGGTGCAAAGATGTGATCCCTGGAGTCACTGTTCCTCTTGCCCCAGATTTCTGGAGCTGCTTCATTATTTATCTCACTGGGTGAATTGTCCAGTAGCTCTGAAGAAGAAAAGACAAATCCACCTTTTGCCATGGCCCACTCATTTGGGTCCCTAACAGAAGGTGTCTCGCCACTTGTTGGGTGCAAATTCCAGGTATTTTTTAAAGCTTCAGCATGATCTTCCTTACCGAACGCACTCCAGGCTGGGAATGGCGCCGCAGCTGCTGGTTCACCATCATCTGTAGGATTTCCCCAGGGCTCGGGCATGGCTGTGGGAGAGCGACCAGAATGCCACAAAGAAGCAAAGTCTTCTATCAGGTGGTTTGTTCCTTGGGGAGATGCATTTGGCAAAGGCGGCTTTTCCATGGGCACGTTCTGGAATGACAAGCTTTCTTCATTTTGGTCTTGAATATCACTGCTACCCAGTTCAGGCTGACCAAATTCAGACTCCCAGGGACCTGACTTTGTGAATTCGAGACTCTTTGGCTGAAATACAGAATCTGAAGCTCTCCTATCAATGGAGCTTGGCTTATGCTCTTTCCACGATTCAGGGCTCTGGAAAACGGATTCCTGTTCACTGGAACTCCATGCATCTGCAATATTTTTGGAGTCAATTTCCAAACCACCCCACCAGCTGCTGCACCGTGCATGGGTCTGAGGTGGCCCCATGTGACCTGTGTCAGTGGCCTTTTGGGTCATATCTTCTGTATAGAGGGAGGCTGGTTCTTCCGTGGATGGCGAGCTTTCTACTAAACTATTCATGGGTGTTGGTGGGATCCTCTTTCCAATATTTTTTAGCCTTTCTGGGGAAGGGGATTCATCTCCCACAAAATCTGTCAGGCTCAAATTTCTTTCGGAGTTATCTCTGGGACTTTCTTGTCTCTGGACAAACTCCTCATCATATTCCACAAGGCTATCTTTGCCAGCCCCCGACAAAAGTGAAGTGGATGAATAATTAGACATGTTGGTTCCCATGCCATCAAGTCCTTCAGGCCCAGCGGGGAGCTGTCCTTCTGACAGGTCGCTGTTGGGGAAGAAGTCATCCGCTGGGGAGTAGTCTGCAGAATGAGAAGATTGCTGGGACTGTCCAGAAGCCATGGGTGCTGGGTCAAAATTGAAGAGGTCGAAGTGTTCACCGTGTTCTCCAGACCATGCGTGTTCCTCCGCGACCGCCCCTTCCGGGATGGGGCTGTAGGAGTCAAGCCCTGGGAGGAGGGTGTGGTGAGGCCCAGTACCTTCTCCCACGGGGCTGTCGTCACTGAGGAAAACAGAGCTCTCCTTGGATGAGCGGCTGCTCCTAATGGTAGCCAGTCCGCTGTCTGGGCTAACAAGGTCTACGTTGGCATCCACCTGAGCCTGGTTAGAATCGTTGAGATCTGGAGGGTTCTCTATGAAATTCACAGAGCTGGGCTGTGGCTCTATGTCAGAACCATACAATTCCATAATCCCAGAAGACCCCTGGGAGAGGGGGGCACTGCCTGCCACAGCTTCTGTTGAGGATGTCCGGCTGTTGGAGACCATCTCTGGACACCTCCTGTTGATGACTTCCTTGACAATGAGAACCACCTGATCACAAGTCACTGAAGGGTCCTCTTGTTGGTACACCAGGATCTCATCACAGCCACAGTCAAAGGGCTCCAGTTCTAGGCAAGGGTTCTGACACTCTTCTAGCTCACAGCAAATCTGTCGGAAGGCACAGGAATTTGTGTCAGCACTCAGGCACTGTTGCACTTTGCAACTGCGCTTTGCAATTTATCTCTCTTAATTTTTTAAATATAAAATTAGTCTGTGTTCATCTGTCTGAAAAAGAAGATCTCAAACTTGGAAAGTTCTAATTACTATACCACCAACCCTTTCTCCAATTCTATCCAACTGTCTCTCTGTTCAATTCAAAATCCAGGTGCTCGATTTTGATGGCTCCTGCACGTTTTGGGTAAAGGAGTTTAAACCATCTAACTTCTTTGCTAACTGTAATATAATACCATCTTCCAACAGCAATGTAACTTGAGTTGCAAAAAAGCAGAGATAACGCATGTTACTGACAACTACAGGAAAAGCGTTGGAATAAGGGCAAATACCAGGAGACAGGCTCTTGTTTGGGAGGGGCAGCCAGGGCTGCTTGAACCTCTGATAGCTTCAGAATGCAAAAGAGAGAGTAGGAAAGACAAAGATGCTCCCAGAGTCTGACCTTTCTGAACAGCACTCAGGACCCCTCGGACCCTTTCACCCCAGGTAACAGAGGCATGGAGCCCAAAACAGACAAAGCCAACCTGGGAGGCAAGGGGATGCTGACGGTCTGTGTGAGGCCAGAACTGGGTGGTGGCTTTCTGATTTTTAGGGAATGTCAGGAGTATTTTGTTGTGCTGGGCCTTTGAAATGGCCCCACAGGATTAGTAGAGGTAAAATTAATAATAATAATAATCACCACCACCACTACCACCATGGAGCTCACATAGACACTACTACTACTAATTAACATTTATTGAGTGCTTTCATGCGCCAGGCATGGTTCTAAGGGTTCATGAGGCATTGAATCCACTAGTGAGGAAAAATGAGTGATGAAGCATGCGGGGCCGTGTAGCTCCTGTTACAATGAATCATGTATGTTCTCATATTAGTTATTAAGTACACCTGGCTTGGTATATCCAATGGTCTATATTGATTAATTTTATCTAATTCTTTTTTTTTTTTTTTTTTTTTTTTTTTTTACTTCCTAGACCTTGGGTTAAAAGACTCAGCGATCAACCTGGAGGATAACTGATTACCTAGTCAGAGTTCTGGTACCTGGAGACAAACTAACTTTGATTAAAGCATCAGATCACCAGGTCTTAAACACTGGGCACCAAATGGGTCCTGGGACAGGGGTTAAACCTTATTAGTTATGATTAGGGAGCAGTCCTAGAAGAAAATAGCACCCAAAGGAGGACTTGCTCTTTTGGGGGTGAGAAAGAGCTAATGTTTTGCACCATGGATTCAGTCAAGAAGAGAAATGCTTCTGGGGCTTTCTTAAAAGGCCAAAGGTACAAAATACCCCCAACATTTCCAAAACTCAAACCTCTAGGACTCCATCTCTTGGGCTAATTGCTCATGAGCCACCAATCTGTTCTGTCTTGCACTGTGTGTTCTGAGAGCCAGCAGGTTAGGACACAGGGAAACATGCTGGGGTCACAGGAGGGGCTCACCTGACTGCACAGCTCTACGTTTTCTGAGTACACAGCAATCTGTCGTCTCGGCTGCTGCTCCTCTGACAGATAGCTGGCGAACAGGATGAGGACGTCAAAACCAAACTTGTCTGTAAATGCCTTCAAGTCACTGGTAATATTGCTGTGAAACAGACAATTCTGAAACAACAGGAAATTTGATATTAATGTCAAACTTCCCAGCTGTGAGGAGTTGTGCCACAAATTTGTCCAGTCTTATGATGTATTTAGGACAGACATTTATGATTCAAGGCAAGTGAAATACAGTTTGCTTTGGGAAAGTGTGGAAACTTTCATGCTATGGCTTCACATACACTTTGCTTGCTTGTTTTCCCAAACCATGTAAGAAAAGAGTTTTTGCCATTATTAAGAATAGTTTAGACAAAGAACAAATATCCTAAACATTTTTTCTAATATATTTATTCAGATACTTAATTTGCAAATCCTATTTTCCCTCTTATCGCTTATAGGGTCTATATAGGAATGTCTGCTATTGTTACAATTTATCACAAGAAGAATAGGAGGAAATTATTATTTCCTCCTGTAATTTTTTTCTAATGATTATTATTAACTCCAAGGAGAAATTCCTATGAATGAACATAGCTGAGTTTACTGGGTGGTCTGTATTCCAGGGTAGAATTCTGAGAGATTTTTGAAAGAGCTGTGATGTTAGATTTGCTTGTTCTATGTGGCAGCTGTGGAGGAATGAACAATTGCAGACAGGGATCCCAGTACCTCAGAATCCCCAGGTGTGGTTTACATCATTTGCAAAAAGTGCTCTGGCTGCTTCAAGTTTTATTTACTGTATGTATGTATATGTTTATTTATTTTTGAGACAGGGTCTCACACTGTCACTCAGACTGGAGTGCTGTGGTGTGATCTCGGCTCACTGCAACCTGCGCCTCCCAGGCTCAAGCGATCCTCCCACCTCAGCCTCCTGAGTAGCTGGGACTACAGGTGGCATCACCATGCCCAGCTAATTTATTGTATTTTTTGTAGGCATGAGCTTTTGCCATTTTGCCCAGGCTGGTCTCAAACTCCTGGGCTCAACTGATCCGCCCACTTCATCCTCCTAAAGTGCTGGGCTTAGAGGCGTAAGCCACTGCAGCCAGTCTGTCTTCCAGTTTTATTAACTACAATGAGAGCCACTTTGTCTGTATAGGTGTCTCTCTTCCTTAAAGAAGTACAGTGAAGAACATATGCTAGCCCCTAACATAATGCCTGGCTTTAGCTGTTCAAGAAATGTTTGTTGGACGACTGGAGAGACAGGTACACAAAATCAACCTGTGTTCCATCATCCATAATCTTCTGTCATAGTCCACATACATATCTATCCTAGCACATATATGATCATACTACATAATTCATCAACTGACAGTCTATTGTGTCACTCAACAAAAAACACCACAATGTGCACTCAAGGAATTTAAAGAATTCTGTTGATTTTTTTCTGATTATAACAGCAATCAGAATTATGCCTGCCACAGGCTAAGATACTAAAACAACACAGAAGTGTGCACCACAGAAAGCGGAAGTGCCACACACATCTCCTAGGACAGCCACTGTGAAGAAGTGAACAGTGCAGTGCAGAGAGTTGCAGATTTCCCCAAGCCCACATTAATGTCCATGTGGTCGTTCTTTGAAACTCATGGATTGGGTATTTATGGCTTAGACTATTTACCAGCCACTTCAAATAGCCATCATACCCATACTGTAATTCTGCTGAGTTGAATCTCAAGGTCTGTGAGGCTCTGAAGAGGGCACACAAGACCCCAGGTAGGCAGGCAGGCAGGCCCTGCCCATCACTGGCTTCCATGTTTTGAGGAGGCTTTGCCGTCTACTCCAAGGCAGCCGCTCTCCTGGCATCTTACCAGGCCGCTTTCCCTTTTCTGATGGCAAGAAATTCTACATGTGAATCTGCGAAGGTCTCAGGATCTATTCTCATGCTGATGAACATCAAGGATCTATTGTAATGACATTTATGATCAAATACGTCATACGTGTTTGGAACATATGCTTTTGGAAGCGTGTGTTCCAAAGTGTGTACTGTCAGCTTTCGTGCTTTTTATTTATTTTCCAAATGGCATAATAACAATCTTTAAGTAGATGTTTAAAAAGTTAATTCATCCACAATAGAAATAGACTTTAAATATTTAGAAGGAGATTTTTAAAAATAATCAAAACTCATATACAATGTGTGTTCAACAGATAAAATTACTTCAAATCATCATTGAGGATGAATCAAGAACCTCACTGCTAAACTTGTTGCCACCATGAATTGTAAAAAAAGATACAGCCCTGAAAAAAATAAAAAGAGACTACAACTAACTGCATCTTATTTCCAGTAACTGAAGGCTTCAGCACAGTAAGTCTTACAGTTTTCCTTTCCAAATGTTTTTCATTATGTATATAAAGGCCTCCAAATACATTTATAAACCCTTGAAAGAAGAGACACATTTCTAAGAAATTTTACATATAACAAAATTCTCCCTACACTCCTGGCTGGGTGACTGAACCAAGAGGGGGCAGGTTTTATTTGTATCTGAGCACAAGATTAGGAATCAGTAGAATCAACACTGTTCAAAGCCACACTTGTGGAAAGTTTCCTTTTCAAAAATGCTGGCTGATCTCCAAACTGTTTTAATTCTTCTGTGTTAAACTGATGGCTCTAGGACCTCGCTGGACTCAAGTCCAGCAGCACTGGCAACACCAGGTGTCTTGCTGGAAATGCAGAGTCTCAGGCAAAACCCTAGACCTACTGAAGCAGGATCTGCATTTTCCAACAATCCTAGCAATTGGAATGCACGCTGCAATCTGAAAAGCACTACTCCAGACAGGCATTTATTAGTTGATATATTTTCCTACAAACCAGTCATTTGGACTCTCTTAGCACTGTCACAGGACTTGTACTGACTCATGCTGCCAGTTCTTTGTTCCTAAGGCAACCGCCTCATAAAAGTCCCCTTATGGTGTGCATTTCTGGGCTGATTTGCTACAGGTTCTCATTTAGCAGGTTGGGCACTGGATCAAGACTATATTTTCTTTTTCTTTTTTATTCAGATGGTATAGGTTGTTTATTTTTTATTTTATTTTATTTTTAAAATTGTATTTTACTTTAAGTTCTGGGATACATGTGCAGAATGTGCAGGTTCGTTACATAGGTATATGTGTGCCATGGTGGTTTGCTGCACCTATTGACCCGTCATCTAGGTTCCTTCCCCTCGCCCCCGCAACCCCCAACAGGCCTCAGTGTGTGCTGTTCCCCTCCCTGTGTCCATGTGTTCTCGTTGTTCACCTCCCACTTATGAGCGAGAATATGCAGTGTTTGGTTTTCTGTTCCTGTGTTAGTTTGCTGAGGATGGTGGCTTCCAGCTTCATCCATGCAAAGGACATGAGCTCATCCTTTTTTATGACTGCAGAGACCGTATTTTCATCATGTCCCTCAAGTGCTCTAGCTCAGTTTTCCTCTAGGTGACCCCAAATTCCACAGGACCAAATGAAGCGCTGATAAATCAAAAAACGATGTGAATCACCTAGGCAAGTTAGAGAAACAAAATCCATTTTACAATAACCCTAAAACAGATTCTCATCAGCTCTCCAAGCCAGATTCGATCTTACTGGCCTTGGAATAATGTCAAGAGTTTCATGTTTAAAACAGAATTAAACGAGGGAATGAGTGAGAATCTTCAGGATTCCAGGAGGCAGAGTGTGTTTGTTCTGCTTTTATGCCGGTGCTGTTTGCATAGGGGATAATTTATTATTGTCTTCTAGCTATGCAGGGAGTCATGTGCTGCAGTGGCTCTTATGTTGCTGACAAGCTAGGCTGGCCCTGAATAAACAGCACTTCATCATCAGCACAACCCAACTGTATATACAGGTTGGCATTTTATTCCTCCCATCTGCCTTCTACCTGATAAATTACTGTTTTAGTTACATGTATACAAATACTATTTGTTAATCTGCTCAAATGTCTCCAAAATAATTCCCCCTACTTAAATTAAAATTATATACATGCATACATATATATCTCCCACTCAATTTGCTAAGGATTTAGACAATAAAAGCACTTCCCATTGAATTTACCACCCCCACCCCAGCCACACACACCTCCTGCATCTGTGACCCCAGCCTATAATTGCTGCATGGAACTTAGGAAGTTACTTTATGAATCATTGCAACTGGGAATTGGCTGGCAAAAATCTCAAACTAATGCCAAAAGTTAGGAAGAAGGGCAATTGCTCCCTGTCACAGCCCTTTGTCACTCGTGGTTCCGAAGAGTCAATGACTAAACATTTTTAGAGGTCACCAGTCTTCTTGTCTGAGTAATTCCTAGTTTGGGAATGAGTGGGAAAGCCTGGAAACATGGGGAGAAAAAGCTTTTGTTCTTTCCTGGCCAAAAAGCTAAGGTGTAGGTCCCAAGAACCCTAAAAGAAGTTGATGCTCATTACAACCTAGGGGAGGAAAACAGAAACAACACAGCTCTACCTGAACTAATATAAAAAGCAAGATAGTGATAGTGATGATCCCCCATAGATTACTCCATTCGTGGCTGAAGGTGCAGATGCAGTGAAACCTTTCATTCTCACAATAGCATATTTTAGGTTTTTCATTGCTCAGAAAAAGGCAGTCTTTATGCTGTCTGCTGGTAGCTTCAGTGCATCGTATGAAATAAAAGTGATGTAAAGAATGTCTTGAAAACATTTGAGTGGATATTCCTTGACAGACAGAAACCCTCTTCTTACATGACTCACACATGCTCACCTTCTACTGTTTTCTCAGTCCCCCTGTGGGGGATCTGGCTCCATCATTTTACTGAAATTCTCTTCTCAAAAGTACCAAGCACTCCGAGGTTGCCAAATCCAAAAATCACATTCCATTTCTTACCCTACTTGATTCTCTGTGGTATTCCACGAGATTGACCCTCCCTCTGTTTTGAAACGCTTAATTCCTTCACCTTCCTGACACCACACAACCTTGTTTTTCTCCCGATCCATTGACTCCCCTTCAGTCACCTTTGCTGGTTGCTCTTCCTTATTAAGCCTCCAAATATTCACACCCAACTTTGTTTCCTGTCCCCTTTCTCTTCTCTCTTTCCACTTTCTCCTTGATGATCTAATCCAGCCACATGGCTTTAAAACCATTTGTCTGCCACTGATGACAGAATCTACACGCACATGAGATCTGCATGTAGCTGTTTAATAAGCATCTCAAGTAAAATATGGCCCACTGCCTCTCCAGTTGTGTCTGTCCTATTAAAAGGCACCATCATCTACCCAGTTACTCGAACCCAACATCTAGGAATTATCCTCAATTGCTAATTTCCTCTTCTGTCACGTAATTCACCAGCAAATCCTATTAACATTGCCTTTAAAACATAGCTGTAGTGTAAACACTTCTCTAATATCTCTTCATCTCCATTGCTGTCCTAGCCACAGTCACCACCATCTCTTGCCAGAACTTTAGCAGCAGCATCACAGCTGATCTCTCAGTAATGAAGTCTCCACAGAGCATCAAGGGGCAGCTTTTATTTTATTTTGTTTCCACTCCTTCCCCAAGAGGCAGCTTTTAAAAATAAAAATTGAATAACGACACTCTCCTGCTTAAAGTCACTAAAAGTTTCCCAATACAATTATTATTATTTACTTTTTTTTTTTTTTAGCTAGGGGGAAAAGGTTTAATGTCCTCAAGAATGAGAGTTAATACAAATCTATGAAAAAAGGATACATACCAATGGAAAAACTGTTACAGAACATAAAAGGCAATTCACAACTAGAATACAAATGGATAATAAATCTGAACTCATTAATCAAAGAAATCCTTTAATAATAATATTTTCTTCTTTTCTCATTATTGGTAATTATTTCCAAATGGGCACTATCAAACTTTTTTTTTTTAGAAATATATTCTATTTTTTAGGCCAAGCATGGTGGCTCACATCTGTAATCCTAGCACTTTGGGAGGCCAGGGCAGAAGAATCTGCTTAACTTAGGAGTTTGAGACCAGCCTGGGCAACATAGTGAGGGCTCATCTCTAAAAGAAAAAAAAAAAGATTTAAAACAAATATATACATATGTTCTTTTTTATTAGAGATGGGGTCTTACTCTGTCACCCAGGCTAGAGTGCAATGGTACAATCATGACTCACTGCAGACTTAACCTCCTAGGCTCAAGCAATCCTCCCACCTCAGCCTCCCAAGTAGCTGGGAATACAGACATGCACCACCATGCCCAGCTAATGATTTTATTTTTTTGTAGAGACAGGGTTTCACTATGTTGCCCAGGCTGGTCTTGAACTCCTGGCCTCAAATGATCCTCCCACCTTAGCCTCCCAAAGTGCTGGGATTACAGGCATAAGCCACCATGCCCAGCCTAGAAATATATCCTAATGAAATAATCATATATGTACACAAAGATTTGTGGACAAAGCTATTCACTGGATTATTACTTTAATAACTAAAACTTACAAACAATCTAAATGTCCAACAGTAGAGCAATGGTTAAGTAAATCATAGAACAGTTACACAAAGGACTGTTAAACTGCTATTAAAAGTTATGCTATCAAAGAAGACTTAATGACACAGGAAAACACTCATGATACGGTGTTAAGTGGAAGATAATTTTTGTAATCATATAAAAGTAGAATGTCATTTCTAGATGTATTCAAATAATATGTATTGAATTCTAACATACAAAGGACATTAAGATTCAATGATAATAAAGTTGTTATAATTTAGCCAAATTGCTATTCTGAAACCTTATTTTGTCTCTTCATTATTTTAGGGAGTTCACGCCAAGGTAGTAAAGACCTATAAGTCAGCCAAACATGAGGTTAACCCTTGCTCTGCCACTCACTAGCTGGGTGACTCTAGTCAGTTACTTCATTTTCATGAGCCTTAGTTTCCTCATCTGTAAACTCTCACCTCATAGGACTGTTGTGAGAATTAAAATCATATATAAAAGACTGGTCAATTGCCTGACATATAGTAGACAATAAATATTAAGTCTCTTTCCTTTACTGTTTTTTTTTTAAATTTTTTAGGTAATTCTCAGGATTTATGGGATTAATCTTATTCATAGAAAGGACTTTTGCAAGATTCTGTCTGTGGGGACTAGTTATGACAATTTTTGCCTTATGCTTTCTATAATGTATGTGCACTTTCAAATAATAATCACACACATCTTTAAGTCATTTAAGTGATTTACATGTAAAATTCTTAGATGTGAGATGATGGAGGAAGTTGCGCAAAGTTAAATATGAGGCAAAGTCATTTAAAAGTGATGTAAGGTATAAAACCTACTGATAAGTCAGTGTTGATCTCATTATCAAAGTTTCTATCTTTAATTCCAAGTTAGACTCAGTGAATGAGTTTCTGTTTGTCACTATACAAACAACAGCTTTTAAAGCATTAAAAAAATGTAGAGTGATTTTCCTTCAGCTACATTACAATGAATAGTCTTTTTCATCATTTCCACCGTTTCACCTCCAAGGGCCAAATGAATTTTCACCTCCAAGGGCCAAGTGAATTTTACTCCTGATGCTAATACTTCCCACATAGGTCAAGCATTCTGGACTATACCTATTATAGTGCTGTCCTCCTCACAAATTACAGATGAAATATATTGAGTAAGACTTTTATTAAGAATAAATTACTTTCTAATGTCAGGGACAAGCAATTCCCAGATTTGCTATATCTGAATTTTTTTTTTTTTTTTTTTTTTTTTTTTGCAGGAAATGGAAAAAATCAAGTGAATAGGTGTCACTTGTAGGTAAAACGCTTGTAGATAAAAATAATTACCAAGATTAAAACACCAGTGTACGGCTGCAATTTTGAGAACAGTGAGTCTTACAAACACACTAGACAATTCCTAACTACTTGCAAGCACAGTGCCCAGCCTGCATTGCTGAGTTATTGAAATTTAAGAGTGCAGTTTGACATTTACAGTCTGCATGGATTTATTTCTAGAATGAGGGCTATTTTTTAAAATCAAGATAAAAGAAAAATGCTGAGGTATGTACACAAATGTTCTAACTTGAAAGCATTATGATTTATGCAACCAAAATTCCATTATAATATTTAAAACATTCAGCAATAATAAAGTCTGATAACTTTGACAGGAAAATGATTTATGAGAACACCAAATGCATAAATTAAGATATTTTATTTATTCTGTTTTTCATACATTCTTTAATTGGTAAGCAGATATTTTCCATGTTTTTTCCAGATGTCATTTATTTACACTCTGTTGTTCTTTTTTATTTTTGAGACAGGGTCTCTCTTCGTTGCCCAGGCTGGAGTGCAGTGGTGTGATCTCAGCTCACTGCAACCTCTACCTCCCAGGTTCAAACGATTCTCATGCCTCAGTCTCCCGAGTAGCTGGGATTACAGGTGTGTGCCACCACACCCTGTAATTTTTTTTTTTTTTTTTTTTGTTTTTAGTAGAGACAGTGTTTCACCATGTTGGTCAGGCTTGTCTTGAACTCCTGACCTCAAGTGATCCTCCCATCTCGGCCTCCCAAAGTGCTAGAATTACAGGCGAGAGCCAGCCACCATGGCCAGCCTACACTCTATTGTTCTTGTTTTTATGAGGCAGCCAAGGCATCATAGTAGTAAAAACTCACTGGGTCTATTAAAACTATATTAGACATCATATTTTGAAAAGAAAGTCAGACAGTACACATTATCATTCTTTATAGCTAAAAAGAGAGCCCTTTTGTGAAAATATTTTGTGAAAATTAAAACTACTACAATATGTACATGAATATGTAACACATATAAATGCCAGTATAATTTTCATTTAAGTCAATAGTACATTGCCTGACATAATTAAGTATTGCCTCTGCATTAAGTGCTCTGTTAAGTACTTTGCATCATTTCATCTAAACTTTAAGATGCCCCTGTAATATAGGTAACATTGTCTCTCTTTTGCATTGAGAAAATGGAGGCTTTGGAAGGTTAAGTAACTGATGTCACACAGACAAATGGAACTTAAACCCAGGTTAGTCTGACTTCAGAGCCCATGTTTTCACCCCTGTGTTATCCTTAAATGAGAATATCCCTCCTCACCAAAGATGTTATTGATTCAGTTTTAATAAAATAGTTTTAACTACTTCATTTACTTCGATTTGGTGTTGGTTCTCTCTTGTCACCATACACAAGCAAGCAACATCCTTGATTTTGACAATTGCTAACAATAATGTGCTGCTTACATCTTTTGAAGATCGAACATTACCATGCTTTGTGAGAAATGTCCAGTTATTCATCTGCTCTATAAAATAGAACCGTAGGGTGACTGTGAACTATATGTAAGAGCCTAAAATTGAAAAACCCCAAAGCTTCTATAAAGAAGAACGTTGTGATATTCTTGCAGTAATATGTACTTTTGAAAAGCTGGGCATGCAAGTGTACACAGGGAATGGGTGGGAAAACAGGAGATGTGGCATAATCACTGGTTATCCAGAAGTATCCTCACGTAGATTTTCTTGCTCTGGTAACTTAGACACACAAGCAATGGAAGAAGCCTGCTTTACCATTCAGTATGTACAAATCTTTTTTTTTTTTTTTTTTTGAGACGGAGTCTCGTTCTGTTGCCCAGGCTAGGGTGCAGTGGCGCGATCTTGGCTCACTGCAAGCTCTGCCTCCCGGGTTCACGCCATTCTCCTGCCCCAGCCTCCGGAGTAGCTGGGACTACAGGCGCCTGCCACCATGCCTGGCTATTTTTTTGTATTTTTAGTAGAGACGGGGGTTTCACTGTGTTAGCCAGGATGGTCTCGATCTCCTGACCTCGTGATGCACCCGTCTTGGCCTCCCAAAGTGCTGGGATTACAGGCGTGAGCCATCGCGCCCGGCTCAGTGTGTACAAATCTTATTACCTAAAGATGCTCCCAATATGAGCTGACTTATGTTCAAAAACTCAGAGAAACTAGAAATTAGGATACCAGAGGGGAGTAGAGAGGCTAAAGGGACTTTGTCTTTTTTTTTTATTTTCCTGACTTAGCGGGTTTCTTAACAGAAGAAGACTACAAAAGCGAAGTCCTCTCATTAAGGTACAACTATCAAAGGCAATGATAATGTCATCCATCTGCAAATGCTTTGATTTAGGTTAAGCACGCCGTAAGTATGAAAGGAAAAACCAAGAGTCCTTCAAGCAAAAGCTCTTGTAGGGCCCTCATTTGAGTTGAAGAATTCAAGAATAGAGGGGGAGATAACATGTTTATTGAAAACTGAAAATCACTGCTTTCTTGTAATGGAACAAATATTTATTACCTCCTATAAGCATATCATTAATGAAGGGAGAGAGAAAGTATTTGGGAGATAGTTCATCTGAAAGCACAGGTTAAGAATTCCTTGAAATCAGGTTGGGTGCAGTGGTTCACGCTTGTAATCCCAGCACTTTGGGAGGCTGAGGCGGGCAGATCACTTGGGCTTAGAAGGTCGAGACCAGCTTGGGCAATATGGTGAGACCTGTCTCTACTAAAAATAACAAAAAAAAAAAAAAAGAAGGCACGCATGGAGGTGCATGCCTGTGGTCCCAGCTACTGGGGAGGCTGGGATGGGAGGATTGCTTGAGCCTGGGGGTGGAGGTTGCAGTGAGCTGAGATACCACCACTGCACTCCAATCTGGGTGACAGAGCGAGACCCTGTCACACAGACACACACGAAAAGAACTGCTTGAAATGAAGTGGGCTGCTCTCAGGCACACCTCAAATAAGGGAGTTAAAATTCTTTCCCATCTTTCCCATCCCATCTTATCTTCCATAAAGAAGCACTGTTGTTGCACGGACAGAGAGTTGGGCCTGGAGTAAGAGTGGTCCCAGGCACTCTTACAAGCAGTTAATAATAGATTGAATACTTGGATGGCGGAGTTTCACAACCAATTAAAGACAAGCACGGACAGAGAGTTGGGCCTGGAGTAAGAGTGGTCCCAGGCACTCTTACAAGCAGTTAATAATAGATTGAATACTTGGATGACGGAGTTTCACAACCAATTAAAGACAAGCAAGTCATCACCTCATTAACTAACAGCCTAATTTACATTTTCTTTAAGGACAGACCCATATTCAGGAAAACGTTCCTCTATTGTACGGACTTAAGTGCTTGGCAAGGAAAGGGCTAGACTGCTGTTTCCTTTAAGGGCCCCTTTTTGTTTCTGTATGTTTATAAAAATTTCTATATGGGAACGAATAATTCAGAACACACATGTAATGAAACCCCGCTCATTAGCCATGCTCTATTTTTGAAATGGTAGAACCTGGGCTACACTCTAGCTCCCAGATACAAATAATAATAATGAATGATTTCTATAATTATGTATAGATTAAAAAAAAAAGTCCCCGTTGGCTTGTTTTGAGCCATGAGCCTGAACACTGACAGCTTTATTTATTTTCCTTTGTAAAAATAAATCATCTAGTTTGAATCCTATTTCAAGAAAGCAGGAAACCTCCTTTCCTCTCTGGGTTCCCCTCTCTGATTTATGGAAACCACCAGGCAAGTCTCCAGAGCACTTGCTGCACGTGTGCACTGCACACCCTTCTGATTTTTCTAAGCTGTGTCAATATTAACCTGACCAAATGAAGATCAAACTGTCTCTTTTGTTCCTCACGCTCCTCACATGGGGAGCACAATATGGCTCTTGTCAGAGGTGCTTCATCATTTTGGCTCAAGGAAACTGTCAGTACAGTTTGGGATTTGTTCTTCATGGGCAGATATCCTGATGAGTCTAATGAAGCCTTTCTGCTGACAACTCATTTGCTAAAAATACCCAACCATCGCCAAGCTTAAGTGGGGAATATGATTGTGCCCCCTTTGCTATCAACTCAATGAAAGTAATTAATTTTTTTGAAGTCTAAAAAAAAAACTATCCATCAAGGCACACACCTTTCACCACCCATCTATGTGTTCTTGCTCGTTTCCATTTGCTCACTGATAAACTTTATGACATTCTTAAATTGGAATATAATAGGGTAAACACCCATCTTGGAGCACACATGCAGAGCTGGCAGTCTGTGTGTACCATTTGTTGCAATCTAAGCTAATTACCAGAAACCCCCTCCTGAAAACAGATACACTCTGGGGTTTGTGGTTTTACTTTTGTTTGGAGATGGCTGTGTTTGAGAAGCTGGAGGTATTGAGGACCGTGCCGGGGGTGGTGGAGAATGAACAGACACAAGAGACAAAGACAAACGGAGAACATGGCGGCCGCGCCTAGAGCCTCCGCCTCACTTTATTTATACTCCATAAATCCCATGTCAGCAAAATAACACAATGCAAAACAAACTTTCTGCACCCAGATGTAACCTTCTGCTTAGTTCCTTGTCTCTAAGCTCTTTCTTACTTGTCTGCCTTCTTGGCGCCTACTAGAGTTCATTAGAAGTTCAACTAGAGATACTGTCCTTGACTACTGGAGTTCATTAAAAGTGCAACTAGCTAGAGATACTGTCCTTGAGCCTTATAGTCTATTCTTAGCATATTGTTTTCAATGGCCCCTGCATGGAGGAATCCCTCTTCAGGTAAGGATGCTGCTGTCATGACGGTCTCAGTCGCACGTCACAGAAACTTAACTATAACTGATTTAAGTAGAGAGAGAAGTCAGCAGGATCTGGGGAGTGTTCCCCAGAAGCCAAGAAGAGCCCAAGCACGTGCTGGGAGAAGGGCAGGGGTTGCCAGGGATATGCAGGTCGTCCTGCCTCACCAACCTCTTCTGGCTGCATTCTGCTGTCCTGCAGCCAACTGGCATCCTCTACACGGTGGGAACGACAGGTGGCTGCAGCATGTCTGTGTAGGCCTTGCCGAGTGAGTCACGACTCCCTTTTGGTCATGAGTTTGAAAACCCTGGAGAAAGAACTCTGGTTGTTCCCACTTGGGTTCAGTGCCTATCCCTGAGCAAAACAATTGAGGTGGCTTGGAAAGACCACCAATCACAGACACCACACCAGTTATAATGAAGTTGGTGGGTGAGAGTCATTTCCTAGAAGAGGGATGCTGAGCAGATAAGCCCATAGGTGGGCACTTTAGACGTCAAGCACGAAGGTGTAACACGCATACCCAGGCACAGGCACATACATTCTAACACATGCATGCACACTCAGATACTTTCCCAAGCCCCATTTTAGTTCCAACCAACCAAGCCTAGTTGTAGGAAGAATCATGATTCTTGGAAAAATAAGTATAGTGAGATAATTTAATTTTATTTTCATGTTAATTTTATTTTATGCTCCAGTTAAGGAGGGTATTAAAAAGAGGAGCGACACATCTATAAAAGTGTTAAGCTTGGAGAATGAAAATTATGCTGAATCAATTGAAAATACATTGTACTATTTAAGCAATCCAGGAAAAAGCAGCCAACCCTCCTTAATCTTTATTCTTTCGGGTCAACATGAGGGTGTTTCTCTTTTTGGCCCTTGAAGTCTTCAGAAGCTCAAATCTCCACTATAACTGTCAAACTTCATTGCCATTAGTACCATCCATGAGGCATTAAAATGCTTTAAATACATATTTGAAATGTTCTACAGGCCCAGCCTTCCAGGCAGAGAATACCTGGGCTTACTCTGGTGGAACAAGGTTGTAATTTAATTGCTATTATTTTATACAAGAGTGATTTATAGAAGGGCTCTAAGCAAGAAAATACAGAAAAAAATCTAAATTTGTAACAGATAAAAAGTAATAACTTTAGACCAGGGTTACTCAACCTTGGCACTACTGACATTTGGGGCTGGATAATTCTTTGTTGTGGGGGCTGTCTTGTACCTTATAGGGTGCTTATAGCATATCTGGCCTCGACCCACTAGATGCCAGTAGTAAGCTCCCTTCTCTAGTTGTGACAACTAAATATGTCCCCTGTGGGGCAAAATCACCCCAGTTAAGAACCACTGCTTTAGAGAAATATAGCAGGAGACTCTTACGAACCTAAAAAATAATTCAAGTCACACTCAATTGTTTCAGAAATCTTACTACATAAAGCAAGACACTTGGTTAATTCTGCCTAGTTTAACAGGCAGGAGAACTAGGAAAGTAAATTAGGGATGAATACTTTTTATTAATTGGCTAAATATTTCCTTTTTCAAAGCCAGTAAAATAAAATCTTTCCATCAATTGTCTTTTAGTTTAGATTGGTGTGTTTATAAAAGAAAACACACTTTGATTCTCTTAAACAAAGAAAACAGCAGGATGGTTGAAAAGAAAGAGCCAAGATTTTATAAAACATCTACTTCCTATTCCAGGAAATGAAGTTTACCTAGGTATTTTCCAGAGCTGTTTCTTTCTTCTTCTTTTTTTTTTTTTTTCCATCAAGCAAAGTTGTACTATCATTCCAACTCAGTTATGGGTAAACAGGGCATTTTGGTTTTTTTTTTTTGAAACAGGGCCTCACTTTGTCATCCAGGCTGGAGTGCAGTGGGATAATCTCAGTTCACTGTAACCTCTGCCCCCAGGTTCAAGTGATCCTTCCACCTCAGCCTCCCCCCGTAGCTGGGACTACAGGTGCACGTCACCACACTTGGCTAATTTTTGTGTTTTTTGGTAGAGATGGGGTTTCACCATGTTGTCCAGGCTGGTCTCGAACCCCTGACCTCAGGTGATCTGCCTGCCTCGGCCTCCAAAAGTGCTGGGATTACAGGTGTGAGCCCCCGCGCCCGGCCTTAAATGGGGCATTTTTAAATACCAAATTTTATATTTAGGATTCCTGAAAAATGTATCTTTTATCCCTGTAATGGTAATCTAAAATATGGCAGACATTTGAGGGTATAGTTATGTTATGCCACACTCCTGGGCATTGCAACTGTTCAATGAACAGCTAGCATTCTTGCCTGGTAACAGGTTGCCAGCATCTTTGCCCAATAACTTAGGCTATGTGGAAAAACTCACCAAAACCCATTAAAACCCATTTCTGGGCCTGAATTATCTAAACCTGTATGTTCATATCTCAACCCATTCTCAACCCTGGCTACACCTTAGAATAACATGTTATTCTAAGAGCTGTTAAAATAATAAAAAAAAAAAAAAGCAAAAAACAAGTACTCACAGCCCACCCCGTGAGATTTAACTTTAACTGGCTTAAGGGTGAGGCCTGGGTATCAGTATATTTTTCAAGGAGGTCCATTGATTAATGTGCAGGTAGGGTGGAGAATAGGAGTCTGTATTGACATAAAGAAACATTTTCAATTTGTATTGTCTAGACATAGTTTCTACACCAGTGATTCTAGTTTCTACTCTCTAGTCATTGACTGAACTTTGATAGTCACTGGGGAAAAATACAAGTTCCAAAAACTTGGTTCATATTTGTGTATGTGTGTTTTTTAAAAAGTAGTCCTAACTTCTCCAAATGAGCAGATAATAAAATGTAGTGCTTAAAAGAATAGGCTTGGAATACAGCAGCCCAGGACTGACATCCTAGCTCCACAGTCTGTTATCTCTGCACCTTTAGGCAAGTTACTTAATTATGCTAAGCTTCAGTTCTTTCCTCTGGAAAATGAGTATAATAACCTACTTATAAAATGAGAAAATGTGTAAAACACTTAGCTTAGGACCTCTCCCACAATCAGCCCTCAATACATAGATGGTAGTCAGCAGCAGCCGAGACCCAACAGCTACAACTCCATTAACAGGAAGTTTATTTGTCAATTAGGGCATTAGAATAATCTATTTTCAGGGACAGTTTGGAGATTATCTTTCTACCTTACGTACATTAGAAACAGTCTTTTTTCCCCTAACATTCTTTTGTTGCAGCCATTGTTTAAATTATGGAGCTACAGAATTTCTGATTAAAAGAACTCTCAGGTTTGGAGAAAGTGTGGGATAAATGAACCAGGGAGTGTAATGGAGCAATGGGTTCTCCAGGTGCTGTCTTTAGGATGTGATCTAAGTCAATGATCCTCAAACTTCAGCTGAACTCATGAATCACCTGCAGGGCTTCTAAAATAAGGACACCTGGGCCCCACTTCTAGCGTTTCTGATTCAGTAGGTCTGGGGCTGTTATTTCTAGCAAGCTCTCAGGTGATGCTGATGTGGCTGGTCTGGGGACCATAATTTGAGAACCACATTTTTATCTAAAGCAAGGCATTTCATTTTTCTGAGCCTGAGGTTCCTATCTATCAAAACAAAAAACAACAACAAAAAAAGCCAGAGTCCATTAAGGTATAAAATTCCTGCTTCCACTTTGCTTGGCTCTTTAGAAATGAAGTTATACAGTAGAATTCTTCTATATATTTTATATTAGCTGATATGATTAGGACAAGGAGTTGGTTTATTAAAATCTGGCTAAAAGGTAAACTGTTAAAAGAAATGTTTTATTATAAAATGAAATAAAACAATCTTATTTGAATTCAAACATAAAATAATGTATCCATTTACAATCTTTTCATGTAGGACCAAGGTCTTTTAAAATATTTATTTTTTTATTTTAAAATATTTAAAAGCATGGCTTTATAGCTTTCCAACCTCTTTGTTGTAGCCATACATATAAAATATAATTTTCCATTTCTAATTTCAATTTCCTTAATGTGGAATAAAAACTGAAACATAGGTAAAAAAATCTGAACACAGATTCCTTCTACATTTTACAACTTTGCCATTTTCTATAGCTGTATTATCCTAATTTTATAGATGTATTATCCATATTTTTCTTGAGAGCATGTTTCATTTCATTTTCTTGTCTTTGCAAAGCATTAATCTCAGAAATAACTACCTTATTCCTATTTCATCAGTTTATTCAAGATTGTTTAATTATATTAACATGCACAATTGATTTAAATAGGTTTGGAGCAAACACAGCTGATACTTGGCAAACATTAAATGCAGCTAATCCATATGTACACACCTGTTCAGTCTAGATAGTTTTTAGCTGGCTGTGAGCATTCAGCTAAGGTTATTGATGAGTATATGTTACAGGGTGGAGTGGACAATGTCATTTAGTTCAGCACATTAGTTAAGGGAAGATCAATAAAGAGAGCTACTATCAGAGGTAAGTGTGCAGCTCTACCTCCTCACCCCTAGAAAAAAGATATATATAATCTTGTGATTTTGAGTCACAACATATATTAACACACGCATCTGCAACTTTAACACAAATCACCTGGGATCCTTGCTAAAACGCAGATTCTCATTCAGTGGGCCTGAGAGTCTGCATTTCTATATGCTTCCAGGTGACAGCTGTGCTGCTGGTCCGTGTACCACATGTTGAGTAGTAAGATATTAACCAATGCTACCAGAAGCCATAAAGAAAGGAGAGGTTCTACCCTTGAAATAAAAGATAAAAGAGGGCCGAGTGCGGTGGCTCACGCCTGTAATCCCGGTATTTTGGGAGGCCGAGGCGGGCAGATCACAAGGTCAGGGGTTCAAGACCAGCCTGACCAATATGGTGAGATCCCGTCTGTACTAAAAGTACAAAAATTAGCCGGGTGTGGTGGCACATGCCTGTAATCCCAGCTACTCGGGAGGCTGAGGCAGGAGAATCGCTTGAACCTGGGAGGCAGAGGTTGCAGTGAGTTGAGATCATGCCACTGCACTCCAGCCTGGACGACAGAGCGAGACTCCGTCTCAAAAAAAAGATGAAAGAGATGAGGCAATCTGGAAGGAAACATTGAATATTCTTAACATCTCTCTTTTGCAAAATGCAGAAACCAGAGAGTTTGGAACTTATCTAAGTAGAACGCAGGATCTCAATATGATGGAGGAAATGATTTCACACTGAGAATATGGCAACAGAAGAGTGGCTTGCCAGTCAACCTTTCTCAGAAAATAGTTTTGTGAGCAATGGGGCTTTCATATTTCATATTTCTTTATGCTATGAAAAACGAAAAAGAGATATATATTTGCTGCTGTGGAAATACTCTAAGACATATTATTATGTGAGGGAAAAACAAGTTTAAGAAATACACGCACGCGCGCACACACACACTATAAACATATACTCCCTCCCTCTCTCTCTATATATACACATATATGTGTGTGTGTGTGTATATAGTGTGTATATATATATTATACTTATAGTATATTTTTTTTTTTTTTTTTTTTTTTTTTTTTTTGAGACAGGGTATTGCTCTGTCACCCAGGCTGGAGTGCAGTGGTGAGATCTCAGCTCACTGCAGTCTTGACCTCCCAGGCTCCAGTGATCCTTCCACCTTAGCCTCCTGAGTAGCTGAGACTGCAGGCACACACCACTATGCCCAGCTAATTTTTTTTTTTTATTTTTTGTATAGACAGGGTCTCATTATGTTGCCCAGGCTGGTCTTGAACTCCTAGACTCAGGTGATCCCCCCACCTTGGCCTACCAAAGTGCTGAGATTGCAGGTCACCATGCCTGGCAGGAACAATATATTTTTTAAACTTAAAAAACAAAATTATATATTTCTAGTACATACCAAAAGAGCAAGGAGAAAATTCTAGGAAAAAGTATACCTCATTGATACACTTATTATTTAGAAAAAGGACTGGTATTTGAATGAGGGAATGAAAAGGCCTTGAGCTTTGTCTGCATTATTTAGATTCCTTTACAGTGTGAACAAACTTATGTATTATTTATGTAATAAACTGTAAACAAAAGAAAGAGTAGCTTGCAATTACATTTTGTTAGTGGTCAAAGCAAACCTCCTTTGCTTATAGTAAAGGTGTCAAACCTTTTTACTCAGACACCCCCGCTGCTCCCAACACTAGCAAGCATCAAGTCCTCTAAGGGAACCAGATACATGCATTTATGTCATACAAAATTACACCTGGCCAGGTGCAGTGACTCATGCCTGTAATCCCAGCACTTTGGGAGGTCAAGGCGGGCGGATCACGAGGTTAGGAGACCGAGACCATCCTGGCTAATACGGTGAAACCCTGTCTCTACTAAAAATACAAAAAATTAGCCAGGCGTTATGGCGGGCACCTGTAGTCCCAGCTACTTGGGAGGCTGAGGCAGGAGAATGGCATGAACCCAGGAGGCAGAGCTTGCAGTGAGCCGAGATCACGCCACTGCACTCCAGCCTGGGCGAGGAGCGAGACTCCGTCTGAAAAAAAAAGAAAAAAGAAAAAAAAAATTACGCTTAAGATATGTTCTCTGGGGAAGGGCAGTCTTCTCTGTCTATCATGGTCTAGAACCTCTAAGAAATCTGCCCTCACCACCCACCCACATTTGGCTTGGTTTTTGACATGTGTTTTGAATCACCCTTTCGTTGCCTTTCATTTACTCTAACTTTAGAATCAGGCAACTGCTAAAGATTCCTTATTTCTTATACAGCTGTAAAGATAAGCAGCCCAGTTCACAGTGTCAGGTTAGCAGGCCTGATTAACTTAAGAATGTGTAGTGTCTAGGCTGTATAGTTTGTCTGTGTCTGGTTTTTCCTGGGGCTTGAGACGTCACATTAGTAAGACTCAAAGAGCATTTATCTTTGCTGTTCCCAGCTTCTACCATGTCTCTTGCTGACAGCTCCACCTGAGCTGGATTGAATGAGAGACAGAAGTAGACCTCTTCCAGCAGTCACTGGACCCTGGGCTTGGGCTCATGATTAGAAGATTTCATGTCTGTATGTCTGTATATATCTCCCTGATTTTCCACCATTATTCTCCCTGATTTTCCTCCATTATTCTCAACTCTGTTCTCACTCTCATTTTAAAACGCCACCAACAGACCATCAATTTCTTGTAGCAAGAGGGAAAGAGGAGTTTACAAAAACACCTCAGAAGACGGAACTGGACATCTGCTTCTCATCTCCATTGCTGCCTTTTATATAGATTTTTAAAATTTTCTGAAAGTAGTTAGGTACCTGGTTACTTGGGGAAATAACAGTAGAGTCATTTTTCTGCCTGCTGAAAGAGCTCGGTCTTCTGTCTGAGTAGCCACAGGTATGCGTCCTTGCTCCTGCCACACAGTACTCAGCCGCCCTGAGTACCACCCAACACACACAATTCAGCACTGTCCCAACATCAAGAAAACAGACGGCAACATCTTCACGGACTGAAGTGCTACTGCACATCAACACTGCTTGTTCCAGACCACAAACATCTGACTTCATTCCCTGGCTATCTAGTGTCTTTGCAATTATCATAAAACCACAGATGTATTCATTCATTCATTCATTCATTCATTCATTCATTCATTCATTCATTTATTTGAGACAGGGTCTCTATTACCCAAGCTGGAATGCAGTGGCACAGTCACAGCTCACTGCAGCCTTGACCCTCTGGACCCAAGTGATCCTCCCACCTCTGCCTCCCAACAAGCTGGGACTCCAGGCATGCCCGGCTAATTTTTTTTTTAATATATATTTTTTGTAGAGACAGGGTTTCATTATGTTGCCCAGGCTGGACTTGAACTCCTAAGTTCAAATGATCTGCCTGCTTCGGCCTCCCAGGGTGCTGGGACTACAGGCGTGAGCCATAGCCCTTGGCCCTATGCACTTCGTACAGTATCAGAGGTAAGATAATTCATTTATTTGCCCTAATCTTCACACAGTTCACAGAATAGGAGAATACAATGTAAAATGTAAAATACAATTTTACTCTTAGGTTTTCCTGCTACTGACTTTGTGATCCATAAGGATTTTTTTTTTTAAAGCAGCCTGTTCCTTAAAAGTTTTAGGTTTTGTTTTTTGTTTTTTTCATTTTGAAAGATGGATAATGTTAATGATTTCAATAATCCTGTAGCCAAAAGCTAGTTTGATTATCAAATAACAGTGTTTACTGAAGGACTTCTATGTAGGGGATTCAGGTTATTCAACAGAATGGCTACTCAAGTCTGGGCATCAGGAAAATGAGTTGATTTGTCTGTTTCCAGATTTGGCAGCATTCAAACACTCAGAAGTCCACAATAAGGACCTCCCTGGAGGTTCCACAGAAGATCTCCCCTCCTTCTGTGGAAAGGAGGGACTGGGTAGATGTTTGTACGGTGCCTTTCAGTTCTGCTATTCAATGATTTAATAATCCTAAAATGGAAAGACATTCAGGAGGTAGGGGTCAAATCAGGGACAGAGGAGAAGGTGATACATGCACAAAAACAGTTTAAATTTTAAAATCTTTGAACCTACAGGAAAAAAAGATGGTGAGCTAGTGAAGTCGTGAAGACCCTCTAGCTCTCAAATGAGACAGACTTCTGTTTGAATCTCAGCTATGCCACTTCTCATTACACAACTTTGGGTGAGTTATTTAGCCTCGAAGCCTTGGTTTCTGTATCTGAAAATGAGAATAATAATACCTACTACATAGTTTATCAAAAGGATTAAATAAGATAGTTCATATAAAATGCTAGCAAAGTCCTTGGAATATTGGAAATAACAGCTTAAAATAAAAATGAGTTCAGATTGTCACAAACATAGGCATTTTTGTCTGTCATCCCTTCTTTGGGGCAGGAATCCTCCTAACTTCATATGGCCGACCTGGGGTTGTCTTTACCCCTAACCCGAGCTCTAGGTGTGGCAGGTAAGCCAGGGCTAGCCATACTCTGCTCCATCCACTTGGCCACGGTGATGGTTTCAGGAATAACATGTAACCTGAGAGAGGCTACTCAAAGACTCCATAGGGGCTTTGTGAAGCTCCCTGTTCCTCTGAGACACTGAGATCTAAGGATCACATGAGTCTAGAGCTGCCCAGAGCCATCTTGGGGAGTCATGGAGAGAGAAGTGTCCCTGAGGATGAGGACAACACTGAGAAACAGAGGCAAGGGGTGGAGAAAAAAAGGCAAGCCCTGATGGCACACTTGGAGTTTGAGTCCAAGAGTATCAGAAGCTAGATCTATCCTGATGATCAACAGAGCAGTTAGTTTGTTGTTTTCCATAAGCAAAATTGAGTTGAATTTCTGTCACTTCCAACTGAAGAATAGAGAGATGAGGCCACAACTCATGAAAACCTACTAATTATAATCAGAGAAATGAACATTTGCAGGAGCAGAGGCCACACAAAGAGAAAAGCTTTTCTTCCCAATTATTACTTTTTTACATTTTAGAAGCAGAGTCCCCCACATTTTATTGAGGAAGATAGTTTTGGATTTTTTTTTCATGCTAGTCATGACTAGCAGCTAGCCCCATAGTGGTTGACAATTAAGTTACCAAGATACCAAAAGAACTGGGGCGCCCGCCAGCTGGACTCCTACAAGCCCCGGACAAGGGAATAGCAGGAGTAACTGGAAGGGACCGTGAAGACCTTATGATCACTCATTAGGCTGCACCAACCTAGGAAGCTTCCATCAAACAAAGGTTGATATTATCATATGCAAAGAATCAAAACTTAAAAGTGTAACAATACTTATAAAGAGAAAATAAAATTTTATGTCTATAGAACAATATTGGCTTCTCTACATATGATCAAAATAATCTTAATTGATGTTCACCAATTTTTTAGCTAGTAAGATAAGAATTGGTGATACCCATTTAACAGATGAGAAAGCTGAAGCTCAAAAGCTTCAAAATATTCCCAATATCATACATAGTTATTTGATGCTGGAGCAGGAACTGGAACCCAAGTTTTCTATGCTGTATTACATGTGCCATTTGTTCTCATTTGAGGTTTAGCATCATATCTGATAAGAACATACAAGGAAATTTCTTATTTCACTTAACATTATCTTTTAATCATTTTTCATTCCCTTATTGTAATCTAAGGAGAAAATATGAAATACCAAATTTGGATAGCTGGTGAAAATATTTTTCAGCCTCAGAGATTAGTAGGGTGTGTGTCAGTGTGTGTTTGTATGTGTGTGTGCACGTGTGTATTCAAAATTTGTAAAGGGATACTTTTTCTATATACTTCTTTTCAGAAATAGTATAAGCACTCTGGTGGTATGCTTTCAAGAGACTCAATGTGGGTGCATGAAAAAAACACATAAAGTAAAATTAGGCACAATGTCATATGACATACTTTATGCTATAAATAATTTCTGGTCTGGTATCTAAAAGAAAGAGGAAGTTCCAGTGTAAACCTCTAGAAGGAAAACAAAATGAACAAAAGGTAAATAATTTATGAATGGTGTGTTAGTCCATTTGGGTTGCAATAAGCAAATACCACAAATTGAGTAGCTTATAAACAACAGAAATTTATCTCTCATAGTTCTGGAGGACGGAAAGTCCAAGATCAAGATCCTGACATATTTGGTGTCTGATGAGCACTTGCCTCCTGATTCATAGGCTGCCATCTTTTTGCTGTGTCCTCACGTGACAGAAAAGGTGAGGTTCTCTCTGAGGTCTCTTTTGTAATGGCAATAATCCCACTCATGGGGGCTCTGGCCCCATGACATGATCACCTCCCAAAGGCTCCACTTCCTAATACTATCACTTTGGGGATTTGGGTTTTAACATATGAAGTTTGGGGCAACACAAACATTCAGACCGGCGAGTGGGGAGAAAATAAAGCACTTCTTTGTACATGACTTCATTCTTGGGCTTTCTAGTAGTCCACCAACTGAACATGGCAGCAGAAGAGGTCTAAATGGAAGCAATTATTGTACTATCTATTGCCTCATACAGGTTTTGAGAACCACAAGCCTTCCTATCCTCCACACTGACCTGGGAAAGGCCACCCATGTGGCAAAGCATCCTTCTTTATGGGAAAAGTATAAGATGGTAAATGGAGAGGCTACCCCATTTCTGTTTGCACAGAGTTCAGCTGTCATCAACTGCAGCCAAGGTCTTTTTGTGTGTAGCGGTATTCCTTCTTGATGAGATAAAACTAAGAAATGTGCTCATTTGTAGGCTTGCTGTATAGAAAGCAGAAGAGGTTACCTTGTACCTTCTCTTCCTTATTTACAGGTAAGAGTCTATTTATTAGTAAGCTGCCAGGTTGATGAGTCAAGGAATTATGAAGCTCCAGCAGTTGCTTGCCTCCAGCCCCATCCTTTCTTGAGACAAGCACAGATGAGCATTCAAACCAAGCTCAATATTGAATCACTGGCAGTGCCCGACTGTTCTGCTAACATCAGGGAGAGCAGAAATTTATAGACACTGCTGCAGGGCAACACATACGGGTGTGGAATGCAAGATCATACAAAAACATTACAGGTCCTGTATTCAGAAACTGTACTAAGAGCTATCTACTTTAGCAACATAGCCTCAGGTACAAATTTACATGCAATAATTCATATTCTACCAAATAAATCCCAGGCAAACAGAGTAATGCAAAAACATATTTCCTGCTGTCAAGAAAATTTCTGGCAAAATTAATCAACCATTCATCCATTCAGGCTCTTTGCATACCCTTTTGTCAAAGAGGGAATACTAAGAGATTTCTTTTCTCTTCCACACACTCATTTCAATGAATTGAAGAATCCATCAAGCTCGAGTTGATTTATTGAACTGTCTCTTGGCTCAGCAGTACAACTACAGCAAATGAACTGGTAACTTCTCCTAAAACCAGCAGTGATTCAATTCAACAATATCTGATTTATTTAACTCTTTATAATTCCAGATTTAACTTATTTTTGCATTTCTAAGCAGAACAATTTTTTGGATAAAACCTTGTATATTTGCATGCATTATTTAGTATTCTGAAAGCAGTGATGAAAACATACAGATCCTAAGACTTATTCCTTTAAGATACTTTAATAGCACATTTAAATTAGGTAGTTTTTTAAACAACGATTTATTTAAAGACCTACAGCTGTGTTTTACATGTTTCAAAGTGTTTGTGCTGGTGGTTAATGTTTAACATTAACATTAGATGACCAATCACTTTGGTTTACAGCACGAAAACCATACAAACTGCTTATTTTTGTATTTTAATCATTCTACCAGGTGAGGAGAATCACTGTTAGGGGATATTTAAGGCGTAAACATTAGCGAGCAACTGAGCTGACTGTTTAAACACAGGTTTTTTTTTCACTAAATCGCGTCCATTGAGCCCCATGGAGCCCATTTATCACATAACCAACTTTGCATTTTTCTTTGTAAAGATGTACGACCTTTGCCTATTAGATTTCATTAACAGGGCACCATACAAGGCTCCTTTGCACATGGCAGGATAGAAAGCTCAACATCCTCGCCTGAAGGATTTGTGGGAACAAGCTCGTCTTCAATCTTTGTCCCTGGGAGGCACTTTTAACACCTGCCAACGACAGCACTATCATCAGAAAAACATTTAGAGATTTATCTTCGGGCTGGTAATTATAAGAGATAATTTGTTTGGAGTATGGATAAAGTTGGTCTAGCATAAACAAACTAGAGGCTCAGATTACATGATGAACATCATTAACTATTGATTTAACCACTGCAGGTCTGAAGGCTCACTGACACTCTCTGAAGATGGCGGGTTCCTAAAAAGTCACGAGAGTTGAGGGATGCATTTCAGTGTATGCTCAGAGTCATCCTGGCTTTCATCACCTTCCTTCTTTTTCTGAGTATCCAACTCTAGGTAACCTCTGTTTAGAAGCCTGAACATTAAGCACTATAGAATTATTTGATACTTTTCATGTTTTAGAATTGAAGTTACTTTGCTTTAGGAAGATTTTTAGAGGGATGAAATCAAAGGTAGCATGTGTCATAGAACACATTAACTTTTCAAAGCCCTTTGAAAGACTTTGAAATATATTATTATCACAGCCTCACAATCACCCTGTGAAGTAGGCAGAGCTGGTGTTGGAATCCCATTTTATAAGAAAACTGACACAGGGAGGAGCTGAAAGCGTAAGAGCCTCAACCTAACTACATTATGCATGGATTCCCCCGTATATTCCACTATTCTTATCCCATTTTCCACAAAGAACACCAAACCACAGAAGTAAAACAGAGTACTAAGGAGGAAGAGAAAAATCTCATGGACAAATATATAGTAGATGTAAAAAGAAATGCTAGAGTGCAGGAGTAGAATTCCTGGTTTGGATACCAGCTGTAGCCAATGTAGCTCTGTCTTTAGTGGTGATATGGCTCGATGTGAAGAGTGACAGCCTCAAGCTCTCAGTTTAGAGCCATTCCTATAAACACAGGAAGTACTCAATAAATGACACTATTTACAGTCTTTAATGCTATCATGAATGATGATAACAAAAAGAATGGGGTTGGCAAGCACCACTGAGCATTTCCCAAATGTAAGTCTATATAATTACTTACCAGAAATCCCTGGAACCAGGGATATATTTTGTTATTGAATGTTGTTTTCTTTTGAGAAAGGTAAAATGGTGCTTAGATGTATACTATGTATCAACCCAAGTGGAGCCTAGGGCAGCTCCCCTAAAGCACACAAATATATATGCATCAAAGTATATAAAGAGGGATAAAGGCCATAAATATAACATCAGAGTTTGCTGTCAGAGTTTCAAAAGCCCTAGAGTTTTCAGAACTCTTTAGATTTCAATATTGTAGATGGGGGACTGTAGACCTGGACTAATTCTCAATAAAATGTTAACTATCCACTGGGCATGGTGGTTCATGCCTGTAATCCCAGAACTTTGGGAGGCCGAGGCAGGCAGATCACAAGGTCAGGAGTTCGAGACCAGTCTGGCCAACATAGTGAAACCTCGTCTCTACTAAAAATACAAAAAATTAGCCGGGTGTGGTGGTGTGCACCTGTAATCCCAGCTACTCGGGAGGCTGAGGCAGGAGAATTGCATGAACCTGGGAGATGGAGGTTGCAGTGAGCTGACCTGGGCGATAGTGCGATACTCCGTCTCAAAAAAAACAACAAAGTTAACTATCGAATATCCAGTGCTCAGTGAAAAAGAGCAGGGATCATTTCTAATTATATGTGGAGGTTAATTTAGAATTAAGCATTGAAGGGTCATCTGGCTGGGCCCCAACATGAGTCAATTCAAAGAGAGTCAAAAGGCATTAAAATAAAATTGCATTAATACGAACTCTACTAATTAATACAAATGGTGCATTGTTTGAAATTTGCATTTGCTTTCTCAATGAAAAAACATCTAGTTATTCTCAAATACTGCAAGAGAAATGTTGTACTTAGCTTAAGAATAAGAACCCTTTATATTTAATTAAACATTTTTATAATTAATTAAAATATAAATTTTAATATTTAATTAGAATTCCCTCTTAGCTAGTGATCAAGGTAGATAACCAAAATTCCTCTAGTTGTCAGGCATCTGTTGGCTGATTGAAGTTATATGTTTCTAAAAGTTAGAAAACTAATTGTATTTTTTAAATAATCACAAACTCACATCTCACTATTGAGATGGTTTCTCCTAGACTCTCTTACATATTGATTTATCCTACACTTACTTAAATTAGTGATGCTTGAACCCCATATCAAATGCACTCTTTCCTAGAGATAGGGCCACATTAAGATTTCAAAGCTGATTTCTTGTCAAGATTTAAGGGCAAAGAATACACTCACAAAAATTTTAAAATAATCTATGTGTAGGAACCCAAAAATTCCATTAAGTATAATACATTTGCTAATCATATACAAATATGGCCTATAAATGCACTGTGGTGCAAGTAGTACTCATTTCCCCATCAGCTGAGTTTTTAATTTAAATACACTGACAGAATTAGTTCTCAACTATCTCAAGACAATCTGTTTTTCTTTATGTGATTCTTCTCTAACCAAGTTATTGTAGTTGGGATCCCTCCTGAAGTTATTAAGATATATTTGCCATAACCCAAAGACAAGTGTTATGGAATAGATGGCAACTAACAGTATCAACTGACAGATTCATGAAACAGAATACAGAGCCCAGAAAGCATATCTAGAAATTTAATATATTGTGGCATCCTAATTAGGGAAAAGGAGTCAGGCTGGTTGGACCAGGGGAAAGGAAAGCGATAAAAAGCAAATAAGCTAGGAATGAACCTTTCTTCATGGTCCAGAACATATAAACAAAAAGCAGCAGCAGAAAAGCTACAGGTCTGCTTTTCTTTATGGGCCGGGACATATGACCCTCCTGCACAGGCAACTCACATACCTCACAAACTTCCTGCTTACCATCAAACGCCTCCATTTATCAAACACCTCGGCTGACAGAAGAATGCAAGTTAGCTTCCTGCTACCTTGGTGTTATCCATCAGACTGAGAACCATCCTATAAAATCTCCAGCAAGCCTTTGTCTCCTTGCAGTCAGCTTCCCGCATGCTGATTTGCCCGTTGCCTCCTTGCAACACATTTTCCCACATTCTCTAATAAACCTGTCTTTCTTTACCTACAACTGTCTTGGTAAATTCTTTTACTCCCATGCCACTGGCCCAGATAGTTGTGCTTACCCGCAACATATATGACAGACTGGTGTTTCAAATTCACCAATCTGACTGTTTTGACTAATAAAATGGTAACAACATAATTGGTACACATCTGAAGAAAGAATGCTAGAATCAAATTTCAGATGAATTAGAGATCTAAATGTAAAAATGTCAAATAATAAACTATTTTAAGGGAATCAAGAGGATTACATAATCCTGTACCTGGCAGAGCTTATTAAAAACACCAAAAAAAAAAAAAAAAAAAAAAAAAAAAAAAAAAAAAAAAAAAAAAAACCTCAAAGACTGTGAAAGAAAACAGACATACTTGACTTTACAAAATTAATACATTTTAAACTATATATTATATCATAAAGCCAAAAGATAAATGGTGGACTAGGAAAATTATCTGCAGTACTTATGATAAACAAATATTAATCCTTAACATACATAACTTAAAAAAATCAATTAGAAGAAAGTCAGGCTGGGCATGGGGGCTCGTGTCTGTTATCTCAACATTTTGGGATGCTGAGAAGGGAGGATTGCTTGAACCCAGGAGTTCCAGACCCAGCCTGGGCAACATAGTGAGACCTCGTCTCGACAAAAAAAAAAAAAAAAAAAAAAAAAAATCAAGAAAATTAGCTAGGTGTGGTGGCATGTGCCTGTGGTCCAAGCTACTTGGGAGGCTGAGGTAGCAGCATTACTTGAGCCCAGGAGGTGAAGGCTATGGCGAGCCAGGATTAGGTCATAGCACTCCAGCCTGGGTGATAAAGTGAAACCTATCTCCAAAAAAAGAAAGAAAAGACAAAACAAAAGGCAAGCAATTCAACTGAAAAATATGCAAAAGACATAAACATACAACTGAGAGAAAGAAAAGCAAATAGTCAATGAACATATGAAAAAAGGTTCAATCTCATGAGTAAATCAAGAAAAAGCCAATTAAACACAAATGAGATACCATTTTTACTATTATACATCTAAGATTTTAAAGGGAGAAAAAAGTCTAGAGCTGGTAAGAATACAGGAAACCTCTCAAGTCGATAACAGTGAGAGTCATATGGTTTGGCTGTGTCCCCATCCAAATCTCATCTTGAATTGTAGTTCCCAGAATCCCCACATGTCTTGGGAGGGACTTAGTGGCAGGTTAATTGCATCGTGAGGTCAGTTACCTCCATGCTGTTCTTATGATAGTGAGTTCTCATGAGATCTGATGGTTTTATAGGGGGCTTTCCCCTTTGCTTGGCTCTTATTCTTCTCCTTCCTGCTGCCATGTGAAGAAGGATGTGTTTGCCTTCCCTTATGCCATGATTATAAGTTTCTTGAGGTCTTCCCAGCCATGTGGAACTGTAAGTCAATTAAACCTCTTTCCTTTATAAATTACCCAGTCTTGGGCAGTGCTTTATAGTGGCATGAGAATGGACTAATACAGAGAGCTACAACAAAATTTTGGAAAATAATCTGACACTATTAATATTAAAAATAAGCATAGCATAAAAAAAACAATTCCATAGTTTTGAGAAGCTAGTCCATGAAATAAAGAAAATAGTATGTAGAGATAGATACACAAGAATAGTTAATGTAGCATTGTTCATGGTGGCAAACATTGGAAATAGTTTGACCATCCCTCTAGGGGGAACAGTCCCTTAGAGGGACAGTCATGTCTCAACCAATCACAGGAAAGAATGTCATGTTAATATTAAAAGACTGATTTAAATATTGATCTTCACCTGACATATATTAATAGGAGAAAGAAAATTCCATAATAATATGTATACTATGATTCTATTGCTAACATTGATATAATTACATATTCCATACTTCCATATATTTATTTCCATAAGTATGTATATAGGTCTGTATGCAGTTGTGTAAACACAGAATGTGTTAA
Organism: Rhinopithecus bieti; assembly: GCF_001698545.2. Taxonomy (NCBI): domain Eukaryota; kingdom Metazoa; phylum Chordata; class Mammalia; order Primates; family Cercopithecidae; genus Rhinopithecus; species Rhinopithecus bieti. Next base: position 2,020,151 of record NW_016810765.1, read on the forward strand.
CTTTAGTCACCTTGGGGAAAGGTAGTTGAGGGTGTAAGAGTGCAGGACAATTTACTAAATATTTCTTTATATATTTGGTATCATTTTTCTTAATAAAACAAGCAAGCATTCTTTTGCAATTTAAAACAAATAAAGGGAAATGAGAGAATAATAAACTATGAGGTTGTCTTTGTTTTATATTGTAAAGAATCTGGATAATATGCTCAAGTTTGTCTAAGTGCACTAATAAACACTAGTGGTTGGGAATTAACTGAGGCGCCTTCAGCAACTCATTTGTTAAACAGTCAGTTCCTTCTGAACGAAATGCAAGTCATTATCTACCCACACAAGAAAAAACTCTGCAGATGCGTCTCCTATGTCAAGTTCAGAGGCTGTGTTATTATAATCATTTATTCTGTTGGCAAATACTCTTGTAAGATTTAAACTAGGCAAACCAAACTTTCCAAGGTCAAAGTGATAAAGAGAATTAAAGCACTAGATGAGTGACGAGGAAGAACTCCTTCCACAGTGGAGAGAGGACTCACTGGTGATAGACTGGACAGCAAGGGTCCCAAGGACTTGGGGATTAAATAGATACAGGTTTTTCTACCCCAAGGGTGGGGCTGTCTGCTTCTGACTCATTTCTATGCCTCTCCACAGCTGCCTCCTACCATCCCTCTAGAATATGCAGCCTTACATCAAAGCAACCCACATACCCTTCCTACTCTAAACCTTGGAGGTGGGGTAGAATATGAACTTGCTGAGACTATTAGTTTACAAAGGCATACCCTACTATCACTTGCTGAGTTCCCACATGTTCCCCCACACAATGGGTAATCTCTCTTTTCCCTTCTCTATCCCACTCCTACCCCTGCTCTGAGCCCCTGTTTGTTTAATCGTCCTTGAGAAAGAAGCCCCGGCCCTTAAGTCTCATCCCAGGGTAGCTTGCAGCTCTCACCAGGGCTGTGCCTCACCCAGCTGCTGGACTCCATACCACTCTATGTGGTGCCTTCTTTGCAGGCAGCAGACCAAAGGATGCTGAACACCACCTTATGCCTCAATGAACATCTTTATTTGGCTTATTGCAGCTGGGAAAGCTTCTCCTAGACAAGGCTATTCTCTAGGAGAAGGTCCAAGGTCAAGCCCTAGACTTTCCCCACCAAGCCTTACCATGACCATACGGTAATTGCTTTAACAAGCCCTGGGAAGTTATGCTTTCCAGCAAAGAGTGGAGAAAACAGTAGTAGGCACCCATTGAAACCACCTTTGCAAAAATTATCACAGAAAATTATGGCAGTGAAAAAGGTCTGATTTAACTAACCTCCATCTTGCCTTTGGCCTTCAAACTGCCCTTAATTATTCCTCGGTTTAGGGCAAGCTAACTTTGGGGGACATTAAGTTTACAATTTAGATGATAACAGCCCTTCCCCAAAACTCAGCTGCCTTTGTAAAACTAATGAAAGCCTCTCAGGCTAGGATGAGAGGAATTTGAATTCCGCTGAGGTGTAGACATAAACAATAGCCAATCCTCATTCCAGAGATCACAAGATGTACAACTTCCCCCATCAACCCTACGGATAACATCACTATTGCAGAATCTAAGACTGGCCTTTTAGGATGTCTTTTCAGGTTTTCTGCATGTCTGATGACTGATGACTGCAGCTGGACCTGCCAGCCATTCCTGTGGGGCCCACTCAGAAGTGACTCAGCACGTTTGAGGACCATGTCCCACACCTCTATGACTGCACCCCCAACCAATCAGTAGCAAGCACCCATTGCCTAGCACCTCCCCCTTCCCCCAAACTATCCTTGAAAAACCCTAGCTTCTGAATTTGGCAAAGGCTGATTTGAGTAACAGTAAAACTCTGATCTCCCATTTAGCCAGCTCTACATATGTAAGTAAAACTCTTTCTCTATTGCAGTTCCTCTGCTTTGATAAATTGGCTCTATCTGGGCAGCGGGCAAGAAGAACCCATTGGACAGTCACATTCTGTCTGCCCAAGAGCTTTTCTCTTTTGTTAAGTGATCCCTCTCTCTGACCACAAGGAAGGGCATGTGATTCGAGCTGCACTAATCATAGTATTTCGCCCTCACTTCCCCTGGGGACAGGTAAAGGGAAGTAGCCTGTGTCCCTATAGGCATCAGTCAGTGTCCTGAGCTTGGAGAAGCCCTTTTCTCTGATGATGAGACTTCCCTATGTGCATCTAGAGCTGCTGACAGTTCCTGTGCTCAGAAGGGGAGAATGAGGCCAACCCAGAGGGCAGCAGGATGTGATACTGTGAAGTATGTGTGGTCTTTGTCCCATTTTCTGGCAAAAGCTCCTAAAACCCATGGACTCTCCAGAGGGATAAGACTGTCTTATCTCTTTGAAGATAAGATGACTGATGACTGTTGGCTGAGGGGCCCTCAGCTTCAGGATGGGGATTGGTCACTGGAAAGATCAGAGCATTATTAGAGGCTTGGGACTTTCAGCCTCACCCCCCAACTTCGGGAGAAGGCAGGCAGGCTGAAGCTTGAATTAATCGTCAATTGTCAATGATATAATCGGTGATGCCTATGTAATGAAGTCTCCATAAAAACCCAAAAGAGCAGGATTTGGGGAGCTTCTGGATAGCCGAACACATAGAGGCTCCTGGTGATGCTGCATGGGTGGAGGGTCATAGGAGCTCACACCCCTTCTCACATGCCTTGCCCTGTGCATCTCTTCCATGTGGCTGTTCATCTATATTCTTTGTAGCATCCTTTATAATAAATGGGTAAATGTAAGTGTTGCAGTTCTACGAGTCATTCTAGCAAATTAATTAAACCCAAGGAAGCGGTCATGGGAACCCCAATTTATGGCCAGTGGGTCCGAAGTTCCAGAAGCCCAGACTTTTGACTGGAACCTGAAGTAGGAGGCGGTCTTGTAGGACTGTGCCCTTAACTTGAGGGATCTGCTGCTAACTCAGGCTAGATGAATAGGGTTGTGCGACTCCCAGCTGGTGTCTTCTGGAGAAGGGTTTGATTGGTGTGCAGGGAAATACCTCCATGCTTCTGGTGTGTCAGAGGTGTTGTGGTGTCTAAGAGGTGGAAGGGAGTTCACAGTTTTGTAATATAAGCTAGTGAAACCCTCCCATTAAAAGAAAATTCTTTTAACTAGAATCAGTGGGTTTTCTATCTTTCTAGAGTTTTAACTTTTTCTTTAACTAGAATCAGTGGGTTTTCTATCTTTCTAGAGTTTTAACTTTAACTTTTGCATTTACCTACTGCAAAAGTTACTGTTTATTGAGCCTTCAATGTGCCAGGAATTGTACTATATTCTTTAAACCCATGGTCTCATTTTGATTTTGTGTTCCATGATAATCCTATTCTCTCCTTAATTTTATAAGTGAGGAGACTGAGGCTCAGAGGGGACAATTTACCTAAGGTCATCACGAGGTCAGAGTAAGAGCCTCAAATCAAACTTGGTTCTGGTGGACCCCAAAGCCTCCGCCCACTACTTCTATAACTGAGTTGGTTCCTGTGTGTGCTAAGACAACTTCTTTCAGGGAAGAAAATCAACTGGTCCCCTTAAGAAATGGATACTCGAAGTTCTCTAAGCAGTACTGCTTAAGGACGACAACAAATCCCGCTGGGGCAGTTCTTCTGAGTACAACTCTGTCTTCCTTAACACGCACTCTTCCTCCATATTCTCCGCTTCTCTCTCTCTCTATTTTTTTTTTTTTTTTTTTTTTTTTTTGAGAAGGAGTCTCACTCTGTCGCCCAGGCTGGAGTGCAGTGGCATGATCTTGGCTTGGCTTACTGCAACATCTGCCTCCCAGATTCAAGCAATTCTCCTGCCTCAGGCTCCTGAGTAGCTGGGATTACAGGTGTGTGCCACCACAATGGCTAATTCTTGTATTTTTTTTTTAGTAGAAACAGGGTTTCACCATGTTGGACAGCCTGGTCTTGAACTCCTGATCTTGTGATCCACCTGCCTCGGCCTCCCAAAGTGTTGGTATTACAGGCGTGAGCCACCGCACCCGGCCCACTTCTTTTATACTAGGAATTCCGGTCAAAGGTCAAACATTTTCTGTCACCAAGAAGGCCTTCTTTCCCTAACAGAGTAAGAATGAATCCTGATATTTGAGGCAGTAGATACATAACCTTTGGGGAAAAAAGATATTTCAAATACAAAATCCTTCCTCTCTTTTTTCAACCAAATTTTGAGGTCCCATCATGTTTGCAAATCAAGCCAGGTTCTCAGAATACAAAGCTGAAGACAAGGTCTCTGCTTGCTAACACCCTCAGATTGCCTGGACGAGACAGGCTGGAAAGACAAACAGGCCAGCTAGTGGGATGCAGTTATGGCCAGAGAGAGGCACCAAATTCTGACAGAACATCTTTAGAGACAATGTGGATTAGTAACTGCCATGGCTGAGGGTGGAGGAAAGATGGGGGAGTGACTGTCAGTGGGTTTTGGGAGTAACAAAATGTTTTAAAATTAGATTAGGGAGATGGTGGCACAGGTCGGTAAATACACTAAAAACCACTGGACTGTGTAATTTTAAAAGGTAAACTTTATGGCACATAAATGATATATCCATCAAACTTTCAGAAGCAATCTGACTTGGAGCGTTGGCGGAGGCTTCTTAAATCTGGATGACTGAACTGCATTAAAGGAGGTGAGTGGGTCCAGCTTGGTGAGGAAGTGGGGAAAGGCATTTCCGGTGGATGGAACAGCATGCAACAAGGCACAGACATGGGAAAGAGCTACAGAATGAAACACCATACATCATAGGAGCCACCAGTGGGTGCAAGGGGTGTGTGCTGAGTGGAGGGAGGTGAACCCAAAATTAATACAAGTGAGACAGAGCGGGGACCCCTCTTGAAGGATTGCCACCCACTCCCGACCTCCATAAGCAAGGAAATAAACGAAAATCTTGAGTTCCTTTAAGGGACATTCTAGGCACCTACTTAGCCTTGAGAAGTAAATGAGCAACCTAATAAGTAAGGAGGTAATAATGACTCAAAACAACAGCCAAAGAAGTTAGGATCACAAGATGTTTGGTTCCATATAGAAACTAAAGATAACACTGTAACATATGCCACGGAGTTGTTTTTCAGAAATCCAGCCTCCCACCAAGTGGAAAATGCCATCAGCTGACACAGAGACCTCAAATAAGGGTGAAATTGAGGACTGAACTCTGACTGCAGTTCTTTGTTCTAAATTTCTTCCTGAGGGTCCTGGAGAAAGTCAGTCCCAAAGCCCAGACATTAACGTTCCTTCCTTCTGACCCCCAAGTTTTTGACAAAGCCCTGCTTCCTTAACCAACTGCAAATCAGAGAATCTCTGAATCCACCTATCACCTGTAAGCCCCTCATTTCAAGGTATCTTTTTCAGCCAAATCAGTGTATAACCTCCATGTACTGATTTGTAGTTTTGCCTGTAACTTCTGATTTTCTGAAATTTATTCCTTCCTTTAAAAACCCTTGCATGTATCCATCGGAGAGGTGAGGTCGTAAGTGTGAGCTTCCCAGCTGTCCTTGCTTGGCACCCTGCAAATAAATGCCCTCCTTTCTCTTGCTGCAAAACCTCAATGTGGATGTTTGACTTTACTGCGCCAGGTGAACGAACCCCAGTTTGGTTTGTAACACAAGGGTCAGAAGTCAATACCCTCATTTGCTATGCAGGGAAGTACCGCTTTAACTGGAAATGTATGGAGAGCCACTGAAGGATTTTAAGAAGGGAACGGGGCATGACAGATTTGCGTTTCAGTGTGAAAGGGCAGACCAGAAATGATTTAGACTCAAGATCAGAATCGCTTTCTGATCTTGAAATAGTAAGAAAATACATACATTATTTCCGTGAAATAATAAGAAAAATATGTATTGGGTTCTGCTCCCAGTTCCTGATATAGAACTCCTAAAACACTTTGTCATTTCCGAAGTGATAGGGGTGCCAGAAGCATTTTTCGTCTTAGTATATGGTCTGACCCTGGTTCCTGACACAGCATTCCTAAATCCCTTAGAATTTCCTGGGTGATAGGAGCGTCTTTTTGTTCTAACGAGATGACATTGGTGGGCTTCTGTGTTGATGAACATGTCCATGTGTCAGGAGGGCGGTGCATTCCAACACCAAAGACACAGAAGCTCCTGTGCTCAGGACCCTTCTTGACTCCTATGTACCTTTTCATCCGTGTTCTTTGTCATATCTTCTATTATATATTAATAATAAACCAATAAGTGTAAATGTTTCCCTGAGCTCTGTGAGCTGTTCTAGCAAATTATTGAACTCCCATGAAAGGAGAGAGTCATGGGAACCTCTGATTTATAGCCAGTGTATCAGAAGCACAGGTGACAGCCCAGACTTGTGATTGGCATGGAAGTTGGGGCAGTCTTGTGAGACCAAGCCAAGGAGGCTTGCACTCGTTCCAGGTAAACAGTGTCTGAATTTAATTGAATTACAGAACACCCAATTGTTGTGGCAGAGAATTGCTTGGTGTGGGGAAAAACACCCCACACATTTGGTGGCCAGAAGTACAGAGGACAGGAGAAAATTAGTTTTCCTATGCACAGTCAGTGTCTCCCTGTCAGGGCCATAGCTTGCACGGCCTGAAATCTAGTTCACGATCTCACCCACGATGTATTTACAAAGTCAGTTTTTGTGGTGGGGCACCATGGACTGAAGAAAGGGGTCCCTAATTTGCACAAACAAAAGAGTCCATGGGCTATTCTTGATTGCTATGCTCTGGGTAAGACAAAAGGAGGTACTGAACTAAGGCAGTCGGCAGTGGGAGCAGAGAGAAGGTGACCTGCTCACATTTGCATTGTTGAGTTTGAGGTGCTTGTATGAAAACCAAGAGAGCTGTATGCTGTTCCTAGAAAGGTATCCTTATGTGTCTAGAAATCAATGAAAGGTCAGGCTTACAAATATAACTGGGAAGTTGCTAATGCAAACCTAAAGGATCGTTTGTGGGAATGTGGACTGGGGTTGAGCCTCTGTAGCAAAAGCCATGGGAATTCACTGTTATTTATTGAACCAGACTAGGAGACAAGTATAAAGATTAAGGAAAGAAATGATTAATGTTCAACAGAAGGCTCCTGCTGTATCAATTTGCCAAGCTTTTTGGCTCAACATATTAGCCCACCTAAATCTAGACCCGTAACATACGCATAATGCACAAGAAGTTGAACTTCGTTTTTGCCTCACAAATACCCTCATCTAATGCACTCTGCTATGCAGTCTGGATATAAACAGCTGTTCTTTGCAAGAATGCTAGACGTTCTTCACTGACAGATGGCAGCAGTTCCCTAGGGGACACACACACACACACACACACACACACACACACACCTTAGTAGGGTCAATAACATTGATATTCATCAATGAAGTTACTGAAATTTAGAGTCAGTGAAAGGCCTGGAATTAAAAGCATACTGAAGTTAGTGTGTCTTCTAGGCTTAATGCCAGCACAGATATTATTATTTTGCATACTTGCTATGAACAAAAACACTTTCCATTTTATATTTCACTTTTAAAGAGTCAGAGATAATTTGCAACAGTTAGATCATTAAATGCTTGTTCTATATATCTCAGATTTCCTTCTGCCCTTGTCACAGGAAATAGAAGGCCTTTAAATTTGTATCTTCATCGGAAAAGTACCAAGCAAATCCATACTGAAATATGGCAGAATAGCTCTGTTTGGTTTGTTTAAGTCAATATAATTGGAAAAAAATCTCTCACCGAAAATACTACTAGAAATTCTTACTGATCCCTCCAACCTCCAGCCAAAATGAACAACTAAATAAATTTGGTTAGATATTTATTGTGATAGAAAAGAAATGATAGGGCTATTTACATTATATTCTTCGCCAAACTCTAAGTCAGAAAACTAGTGGTGGTTTTGGAAGCAGTGGATTTTGTTCCTACTAAATTTAAGTGTGGAGAACTATCAAATTTGGATCTCAGGAAAAGCCATGACACCATTTAGGAGCATCCACTGAAATTTCTTCTCCCCAAGAGAGATAGATTAGTTAGGCTCTTCACAGACACATATAACTTTAAAATTGAAATGAAAGAAAAATCAAATATCAGGATTTAGATGGGCCTTAAAAGCTACTTAGTTCAATGACTCACTCAATCCTTAAATACCTTATACCTCACTCTTGTAGGCGATTTTAAAGCCTGGGATTGAACACTTCTACAGATGGGAAGCTCATGACCACATGAGATGTTCATTCCGTCTTTGGATAGGATATTAGAAAATTTTTTTCCTTATATGGAGGTAAAATTTTCTCCTTAAACTTTTTTCTGTAGGTTTTCTGTCTCCTGAATAGAAGGTTAATAATAACAATGAATATTTCAGTACTTATAATATGGCAGGCAACGCTCTGAGCATATCATAGGGATTAGTTTATTTATTCCTGAAAATAATCATTTTGGACAGGTTAATAATGGTATTAATATCATTCCCCAATCTACAGGTATGGAAGACTGGGGTGTAGAGAAGTTAAGCAAGACCACATGCTTTAAAAATATTTGATCCAGCAGTTGGTTAGGGATACTGACTCCAGAGCCCAAGTTCTACACTTGAATAACCCAAAGATTAGCTAGTCCAGTCTTTCAGAATGTTTGAAAAGAGTCATTGGGCTCCTCTCTGATAGTTCTAATAGAAAAAGGCAACTATTGCTTTTAACATCATCTATTAATCAGACATTTAAACTATGTATTAATTCTAAAGAAGGTATTACTTTTCATAGATACACTGTTTTGTTTTGTTTTGAGACAGGGTCTTGCTCTGTCACATAGGCTAGAGTGCAGTAGTGCGATCACACCTCACTAGAGTCTCGACCTCCTGGGCTCAATGGAACCTTCTGCCTCAGCCCCTTGAGTAGCTAGGACCACAGGCAAAAGCCACCATGCCTGGCTAATTTTTTAATCTTTTGTAGAGATGGAGTCTTATTATGTTGTCCAGGTTGGTCTCAAACTTCAAGATTCAAGTGAGTCCTGCCTCAACCTCCCAAAGTACTGGGATTACAAGTGTGAGCCACTGTGCCCTCCAAAATACGTTTTTAAGCACATTTATTACTAAAGGATGCAATGTATATGAAACTTACAATATGACATTAGAACTGAGAGCCATCTGCTTATGAGAGCCTGTGCTTTCCACTGCAACAAAGTTTTTAAAAAGCTTTCCTTCTCTGTCAGGAGTAATAAGGAACCTTGTGAAACAGATGACCTGTGGGTTCTCCATTCTGGATGAATGTTACAACACCCAAGGGTGCATTTTGAAAAATGACCCCCAGTCCTGCCAGTGCTCACCACTCCCCTGAGATTCTAGTCTAGAAATCAGGAATAGGGCCATGCTTCAGTAGTTTTTAAAAGTTGCCTAAGTGATTCCACCATACAGCCAGGGTTGAGAACCATGGATCTAATGACTAGACATGGTTCGGATTGCAAACCTATAAAAGGCCACATGGCTAGTAGGAGGCAAAAGGTGAGACTGAGACTGGAACTCAGGTTTTATGACTTAATAATCTGGATTTTTTTCCAATGCGTGTTATTGTCAGCATCTCTTCTTTACACCTAGTCCCTTAAAAATGAAAAAAAAAAAAGCCCTTTGCAGTGAGAAGGATGCACATGTGAGTGAACATAGAGAAAAGCTAGTTTTAAGGCTGCTTCAAGTTTTAACTACTCAGAACCTGCTAATTTGTGGGGGGTGGGAGTGGGGTGGAGAAGCAGAATAACAGGCCTATCTCTGATGTGTTAGTACTTCCCCTCCTTGATTTTACTGACACATAAATTAATACATCCCAGGACATCCCAACTTCACTAATTCCACAGAAACATTCTATCATGTCTTAGGTCCTAATGAACCATCTATCCACGAACTTCCCTTTTTATATGGCCATGCATGAACATCATTTGCTAAGGAGTGCCTTCAGGGGGTTCTTACCTCAATTCAACTCCTTGCTGAATGTTACCAGCCAAACACTTCCTGTCTTTCTTTCTCTTGAATGCTCGCAGAGCTAGGGTGGCAGTTTGTATACTTGCTTTTCATTTGACCAGTTAGGTAGGACATTTCCTAAGTCCATCACCTTCGTTCTTAAAATTCTATTAAAACTTTATATCCTTCCGGCCGGGAGCAGTGGCTCACGCCTGTAATCCCAACACTTTTGGGAGGCCGAGGCAGGCAGATCACGAGGTCAAGAGATCAAGACCATCCTGGTCAATATGGTGAAACCCCGTCTCTACTAAAAAATACAAAAATTAGCCGGGCTTGGTGGCACACCGCTGTAGTCCCAGCTACTCGGGAGGTTGAGGCAGGAGAATCACCTGAACCCAGGAGGCGGAGGTTGCAGTGAGCCAGGATCACGGCACTGCACTCCAGCCTGGTGACAGAGCGAGACTCCGTCTCAAAAAACAAAAACCAAAACCAAAAATTTTTATATGGTTCCTTATTGCTCTTTTTCATCTCATTACTAACTTACCTTTTTTATTTATTTGACGATTAAACAGATACTTATTGGAGGCCTTCTGAATTCCTAAGCCCTGATTTATTTTTCTTCAAGGCACTTTCTCAAAACAGGAAATCATACTGTGTATTTAATAGTTTATGTGTCTGCTATTCAGCTCCCCTGCCCCCAGCACGGCAACAGGGACTTTATCACGTTCACACCATATCCTTGATACCTAAAGCATTGGCTCATTCACGGTAGATGGATACTTACTGAATGAGTGAAGAAATAAATTAACGAGTAAACGAATGAAAAAATGATAAACCGATGGAGAGAGAGAATGAGGGAGGGAGGAATGGATGGCTGGATGGGTGGTTAAGTGAACACCATGTGCCACTGTGGGGATATAAAAAAAATACTCAGCTTCCTGCCCTAAAGAATTTGTGGCTAAGCATTCAAGAAGCAACACTGTCTAGTGGGGGTGTGGACAAAGAACACTGGGAGGAGAGGGCAGGAATCTAGAAGCCTGCCTTGAGGAGTTAGGGAAGGCATTCAGGGGGCAAGAAGGGGTCTTGTTAAAATGTAGATTCTGATTCAGACACCTCGGGGAGAATCTGGATTTCTCACAAGCTTCCAGGGAACGCTCAATCTGCTGCTGATCATACTTGGCTTTTGTTTCTGCTTTGAGTCACGGTCTCACTTTGTCACCCCAGGCTGGAGAGCAGTGATGCAGTCTTGGCTCACTGCAGCTCGACTTCCCAAGTTCAAACGATCCTCTCGCTTCAGCCCGCCAAGTAGCTGAGACCACAGGCGCACGCCACCATGCCCCGGTAATTTTTGTATTTTTAGTAGAGGCAAGGTTTTGCCATGTTGTCCAGGCTGATCTCGAACTCCTGAGCTTAAGTGATCCACCTGCCTCGGCCTCCCAAAGTGTTGGGACCATAGACGTGAGCCACCACGCCTGGCCAGGGGATTATACTTTGAGGATTGAAACTTTCAAATAATTTCCTGGTGGTCCTTCCCTTTCACCTCCTACCAACCACCAGCTTTGGCTATTAAGAAAGTGACAGTAGATGAACAATATTTAAAATTAACAAACCTCAGCTCTTTACAGAGCCATTCTGATGAATATCTGAAAATCTCCCAACTAACGAGAGGTAGTGTAAGTGTGTATGTCAAAAAGAACTGCTTTTTTAAGATAAAAAATTACTCTTTATTTAATGTATTCTACATTTATGAGTGACTTACCCTAATGTCTCTTCTAATCTGAGTGAAAACGTCTCTGTATATCCTGGATCACTCGCGGTGCCCCGGAACTGTGAAGCTGGCCTAAACCAGTCCCTGCCAGCTCTCCTCTTTGAATTGGTAAACCCCTGGGAGTTGCCTGTATGGCTCGCCGGCCAGATGGCGCTGTTTCCCCATTCTTCCCAGGGTTGCATGGCTGTCGCAACTAGGAGCCAGCGCTGACTTTCCATCCTAACATTGGAATGCTTCCTCCGTCGGAACAGCTGCATTCTCTTTGCCAACACATGTGTTTTTCAAAATCTCATTAGACATCTAATATTTTCAGCCAGACTGTGTCCTGAAGGCACTGTGGCCTCCCAGGAGGATTCCCTGAGTCTGGAAAAGGTATTAGGATGAGGAAAAGGCAGGTTATTAAAAAGTAGGAAACAGAGGACCTGCTTCAAGTCTGCAAACATTTGTCATGGAAGCAAAATGGATGTCTCACACTAAGTGTGAGAAAGCCTCCACCACCAGGGGCAGGGGAGTGCCCTGAGGCTTGATGCTGTTCCCCACCCACCCTGCCCGTGCCCTGCCCCCCGTGATACTTAAACTGCAGTATTTGCAGCATTTGAGGGGGCTGGAGTAGCCAGTGTGAGCTAAGTGTTTAATCAGTATTAATCTCCCAGAATGTCACTGTTACTGCCTATCAGTCTGCATAAATTCTACTGCAAAACTTTAGGAAGAAATGCTATTCAGAGCAAATGATGCATCAAATGCAAACAGGCCATCAAGACTGCTAATGGATTTTAATAGCAGCTATTACAGCATAATAGTATTTTCCCAACAGCTGTTTGTTGATACAATTCTGCGTTTACAGGACCTTTATGTCCAATCCCAGGAGATGGCTCACCATTCATTTATAATCATTTGGTTCCACCTACAAACAAATGCTACTTTATTTGCATTTGGAGATTGTGAATGGTCTGTAGATTTGACCTACTCCCACCTCATTCAACGAAACCAGCAGCGAATATTACAAGCTAGATTAATTAGTTAATATTTAGATGTATTAACTACTGCCAGAATAAATAATGTCAACTGGCAAACTCAAAGAGAAGCTTTTATTGATTGCTTGGCTGCATTCTGAGTCGTGTTAGTTTTGAAAACTGCTTTTTACTCGTATGCAAATGAGTAAAGGGCCTAAACTAGGATTCAGACTGAAATTTCAGAAACTAAAACATCTATAAACCATTCTAAGTTTTTCTGCTTGAGATGACTAATATTAGAGAATGCCAATAAATCACTGCCAGAGTGAAGGGCTCAATTGGTAACAATTGTGATAATAACTGAAGTGAGGAAGAATTTATTAATGAAGCCCAAAGCTTTGTTGCTAGTGGTATGGTCAAGAGATTACAACGGGCCAGGCATGGTGGCTCATTACCTATAATCCCAGCACTCTGCGAAGCGGAGGCGGGGAATCACTTGAGCCCAGAAGTTCGAGACCAGCCTGGGCAACATGGAGAAACCCCATCTCAACAAAAATATAGCCGTACATGGTGGAGTGCATCTATAGTTCCAGTGACCCAGGAAGCTGAGGTAGGAGGACCCGAGCCCCTACCCAAAAAAAGAGAGATTACAATAGATTCCAAAAGTCTTAGTGCAGTTTTAAGTTTTAATGACTTCAGAAATACGCATATTAAAAACTTACATAAAACATCATTTGAAAGTTTGTTTTCATTCCTTTTATACTGATTTAGTTCTAATAATTAAATTTTTTAAAACAATTATTTTTTCTTTTAGTTAACCTTTGCTATCTTCAATCAGGAGACTACATCAAAATAGAAAGTTCAAAATATATTATTCAAAACTTACAAAACTAATAGAGTAAAAGAGATGAAAATAACTAAACTTCCACATGCAGTGTTTTGTAAGTTTATAGTATTTCTATAACTGACACTATTAACACGTAAAACTGCACTGAGGCTTTTGGGACATACTGTGTAGAACTTAAATAAATGCAAACTTGGTGAAACAAAGAAGTAGTGCTGAAGTCACGCTCCTGTCCAGCCATGGGTGATATGGTTCTTAAAGGAATCTGCATGTATAATTCCTGGTGTTTTCAGTCCAGGAGGTGCTGAGGGGTTTCCTTGCTTAGTGCTGCAGAGAGTTGCAGAAGAATCAAGTGGGAATAACAATGAAAGGAAATAATTGCTCTGTTGAATTAGGGTGTCTGGTGTTTGTTATATCTTTAAACAATTTTTTTTTTTTTTTTTTTTGAGACAGAGTCTTACTCTGTCAGTCAGGATGGAGTGCAGCAGCATGATCCTAGCTTACTGCAGTCTCGTGCCTCAAGGGCTGCTCCCGCCTCAGCCTCCTGAGTAGCTGGGACTACAGGCAAGCACCACAAGGCCCAGATGAATCACGGTGTTTGGAAAGGATGCAGGCATTTTGTACCCCATAGAAATTTACAATCCATACAAGCATTTCTCTCTACATTATCTCATTTAACCCTCAACACAATCTGGATGGGTGGATAAGAAGGCTGAAGTCACAAGGAATTTTTGTGATGGGTCCAGAAAAAAAAATTATAGGTAGCAAATGGCTGTGAATTTAAAGTCAAAGCTTCTGATCCTTCTCTATTCCATGGTCACCCTTGACCAGGGGGACTGATCCAAGCAACGTAGTCTAGGAGGGGCTCAGGAAGTTCAGACAGGAGCAGATCAGAAAGTGGCAAATAGGGACAAGAACCTAAGTCCTGCTCTGCTCCAGGGCAAAGCAGGTGTTTGCTGGAGAAGCGGACTTCATACTGGAAGAAACAAGCCCCTTTTAGCTGGAGGCCACTGAGCTGACTGGGCTACAGTCCCCTTGAGGTAGAGTTTTCATCTGCAGAGGCCTTGCCTGCTCACCTCCCAATCTGGGTCTGCCTCCCTGGAGCCCACCGTTTGAGGCGTAATGGAAATAGTGCATTTGATGCTTGCCTCTGTCACAGAGTTTTTGTGTGACTGTGAATTCATATTTACTTCTGATACAAACAGGAAGCAGGGAAATACTGGGTAGAAGAGGGCAGTTCCCAGGCCCCACCCTCAATCCTGGAAACCCGTAGCCCTAAATGGGAATAAGCATTCCTGTTTTCGTACCCAAACGCTGCCTTTCATACCCAAATGCTGACATGCCCCACTATCCTGTACCCATACAGACCCCAAACCCCAGGCTCCAGAAGCAGATAAACAGAAGAGCAGAGGAGCAGCATGGCAGAGAAGGAGAGAAGAAAAGGAGTGTGTGAACATCGAGAGGACTTTGGCTGGGGTCAGTTACAGAGGAGAGTGGCTGAATTCCAGGGGAAGATCATCTTCCCACTCCATTCCCTTTCCAACTCCCCATCCACCCTGCGGGGAACCATCTTCATCCAGCAATAAAATCCCCCACATTTACCATCCTTCACTTTGTCCGTGTGACCTGATTCTTCCTGGAGGCTGGAAAAGAACCCGGGTACCAAGAGGGCACTGAACTGGTTAACACTTAACTCATCTGTGGACGGCAGAGTTAAAAGAGCACTGTAGCATGCCCACTGGGGCTTTGGGAGTCACAGGCACCCAGCCCTAGATGCTACTATGGGGCTGGAGCCCAAAAGCACTCACACTGGCTCCTGCACCTGCCAGTCTGCGTGCTCCTCCCACGAGGGGTTTGAGCACACAGCGGCCAAACAGACAATCCACACCCCTGTCACACATCCTGTGAGGGAGGTCAGGGAATTCTCCAGTCTCGCTTCCTTTGTACACTAATATAATAATAGTTATCCCCTACAGTTTAGATAAATTAGTTAAAAAAGCTGGTGCACTTGGCAAAGAGCTTTTCCATTGAATCTAATCTGGCTCCTTGGTGTAGAAACAGAGCTGCTTTCCTCTTCCCTGGGTATCTGGCAGTTGGGGTCTGTTGATGTTACTGCAACCTGAGCACTCAGCACACAGCAGGCACCCCGTACATGTTTCTGAATGAATGGATGGATGTCAAAACCATACTCACACTTTCTCCATCACACACCAGCTACTTCCCTGGTACCCTTATTTCCATCACTAATACTATACGATATTATTTCTATCATTTTCCTTTCCTCATCAACTAGGGCAGATATTTTGGAGTCACCCTTGATATCACTGCTCCCCCAAATCAGTACCAAAGATTCCTCTCTTTTTCTCTAACCTACTGTTTCCCTTCTTACTTTAATAATTCCAGGTCGCATGCTTATGACTTGTATTCAAAACCATTAGAATAACTTCATTACTCTTCCTGACATCGGTTTACCCTGCATCAGTCTACTCTACATGCTGCATCCAGATTAGTCATCCTAACTATGACCATGATTTTTTTTATTTTTATTTTTTATAGACACATTATATTTATTCAGAAAGATAAGTATTTCATAGGTTAAAAGTGAAAGCTAAACATATTTAAGATTAGGTAGTTTCATGTTAAATAATATCAAGATGGAAAATGGATAAAAAATTATTATGAGGTACACACATTAGAAAATCGACTTGTCCAGTTGCTCTTGTGCCTCTACCTTTTATCAAAGGATATAATTATGTGATTAAGTATTAAGTATCTAATAGCTGGTATGTGGGAAATGGGGACAGTGAAAAATAAGGTGAGGGGCATTCGAAATTATTATATATGGAGCTCTTCTGACTTTCAGAGTAAAAATTTGTGTTGCTCACCCCTAGGCTTCGAAAGTGATAAATTACACAAAAGATTAAAGGGAAAATAAATTTCACTCACGGGTGATCTTTCATTATTAAACATATCTGAAAAGAAAAACAACTTTGGCAAAATAGGATTTATAATATATTTTAACTGATTTTAGGATAAAAATTAAACCATTTGCTTCCATCAAAGTGATTTACGTTTATATGAAATGGTTCTATTTGTAATACCTAATATTTTTAGACCCACCTTCAATTATATTCTGAATTCTCAGTGGGCAATAAAAGCACAAAACTCTTTAGAAACAGGTAACCTTCCAAGAAAACTCACAAATCATAAAAAATGCTATCCATCTACCAAATGTTACAAACTACTGTAATGGACATGTTTTATGTAAACCGACCTGGGTCCATTATGGAGGGGGAAAAAGTGTGACCAAAGAAGATGTCATATATATAATTCATCCAAACTTCTCAAAATACTCCATCATTATTACTTGATATTCCTTATGTTTCTTAAGATAATCTTGATAACATCATTAACAGTCAGTGAAAGAGCTTTCTGATCATGTAAACGACACCATTTAGAACAAAACTATTGATGAAACTGATTAAGGTTCGTCCAGTGAACAAAAAGTATCCAGTTCTTTTACATGTACACTATTGAAATTTCTGTCTAAATTTCATCCATCTTACTAGGATTCACCACTTGTGTTAAAAACAGGTCATGACTTTGTTGAGCACATCAAATACACACAGAACAGCCTTTCTGAAAGAATGAGAATTGTCTCTACAACTTATCGGCCAGGACTGCATTTCTTTGAATTTGTATTTTTTCTGAATTCTTAAGTGAATGGCTTTTCTTTTCCTTCTCATTTTTGCATAGTAGGGCCTCATTATTGATGGTTTTCTGTAAGTGCCTATAATACTGTGGAATGTAAATAGTCACTAAAAACTGTTCTTGCTTTTTCAGGCAGACTTCTTTGTTAGCACCAAAATCTTTTATTACCCTTTTCAATCAAAGGATATTCTTGGTGGTATCTTTAAAATGTCTGAAAGTGGATTTAACGAGTCTGAGAATTTTTTCACGATTTTCACTTCACAGCTTCTTTAGACTGCTTAATTTTCTCTTTGTGATGCCTCACAAACTCCTGGTAGAATTCTTCATGGCTCAAATGTTTCCTTAACTGAACCCAAAAATGTTTCCTTTGACTTATTTTTAGCCCTGTGGTTTCCTCTGCCCCCTTTCTTTTTTTCCATCTGTTTGTTTTCCACTTGATCTTTTGCCTCAACATTACATCTTTCCCACAAATCAGAACGCTGCTGTTCGAGTTAGCTTCCATTCCAGCTCAGTGAGTCTTTCCGTAAGATTGCTATTTCCTTTTTTCAAGGGTATACAATTGGGAGAATGGACCTGCCATGTAAACGACTACACTTAACTGCTGGGAGTTCCCCCCTTAAAGCCGTAGTTACTAGTCGTTCTTTCTCCAGTTCCCTCTTTAGCATCTATTGCTTCTGCCAACAGAGTCTCCCTTTGATAAGGAAGCTGGTGTTTTTTTCTGCTTTTCCTCTTCCAAATGCTGCTTAAGTTTCTGGATTTCTATTAACTAATTCAGTACTTGTCCCTTTTTCTTCCCAATATTCTAAATCTGTTTCTTACGTATTGTTTAACTCTTCCTGTAATGAGGATAAGGCTTTTTTTCCTCATCCAGAGAATACTCTTTAAAATACCGCATCTTTTCTGTAGCAAGGTTCAATTTTCTGAGTTTCAAAGGCATCTTCTCTGCTTCAGTAGTGTCCAACACTTGCAAGATTTTTCTTTCAATGGATATATATCTATGAAAGTCTTGTTCCTGTTGACACTGGGAAAGATAATCCTTCATATCATTCAATTCATCTTCATGTATCTTTCTGACTAACTGTTGACGCTTCTGAATCTGAACTGTGCCATAGAAATGTCCAAATCCCATGCTGATTGCAATCACCAAAGCAAGTATAACACACTTATTGAGACCACTACTGAACTGATGTTTACTCAGCTCCTTAGAAGGTTCGGTTTCTTGTTCAGCAACTAGCCGGTCTTCAGATTCTGAAGTACAAACAGTCTTCTTCCTAGCACGGCGTCGTCTAAAGGCAGGACTGGGCTGGTTACTGGTTTCATCACTACTTGATTCATCGTCACTAGGCTGAGATGAAAATACAGTTTCTGGCTGACAGAAAGTACACTGGCTGCTAGAGGAAGAGCCCATGTTAAAGTCTTCTGAACTCTGTGCTTCTTCAACAATGACAACTTCTTGATTTCCAATTTCTTCTAACTTAGGTGGCTCAAGGGTAACAATATCAGAATCATCACTGGCAGTTCCAATATAGATACCATCTTCGGGTATCTTTTCTTCCTCTGCCTCAATTGTTGAGCTGGTTTCCTCCAAAGCTGGATAAGCAGTTTCTTCTATAAGCACTGTGTCATTTTGGCTGCTCCCTGCTCTATCTGCAATGCTTGAAGTTCCTCTTGCTCTAAAGATGAACATTCTAGGGTGGGCTCACAGCTGTCAGTGGCTGGCACAGAATTTAACATTTCTATATCTGATCCCTCATGACTGATGACAGTCCAACCACAAGATGAGTCACTGTCACTGGAATTTTCAAACATCTTTCAGGTCTGAAGGGGCAACGCCACCTCCGCCCAATTGTGCTGGCTGCCCCAGTGGCGGCGGTCACAGCTCGGGCGCCAATGACCTATGACCATGATTTTAGCCAAAAGGCCCCCAAAAGTAACAGGTGTCACAGTATTCCACATCACAGCCACGTTCTATCTCTCCACCTTCATCTCCTATATGTCCTTCCAGACTCGCTCTACTTCAACCAAGCCGAAAACCCTGGCTCTCTACACGCATCTTAGATTTATTACATTCATGCCTAGCAAGAAACCTGTAAATGTCCAGACTTGGGCCAGGCGCAGTGGCTCACACCTGTAATCCCAGCACTTTGGGAGGTAGAGGTGGGCGGATCACTTGAGGTCAGAAGTTCGAGACCAG
Source organism: Rhinopithecus bieti (assembly GCF_001698545.2). Classification (NCBI taxonomy): domain Eukaryota; kingdom Metazoa; phylum Chordata; class Mammalia; order Primates; family Cercopithecidae; genus Rhinopithecus; species Rhinopithecus bieti. Next base: position 2,039,508 of record NW_016810765.1, read on the forward strand.
CCTGACCAACACTGTGAAACTCCATCTCTATTAAAAATACAAAAATTAGCCAGGTGTGGTGGCACATGCCTGTAGTCTCATCTACTTGGGAGGCTGAAGCACAGGAATCACTTGAACCCAGGAGGCAGAGGCAGAGGTTGCAGTGAGCAGAGATCACACCACTGCACTCCAGCCTGGGCGACAGACTGAGATTCTGTCTCCAAAAGAAAAAGACTCAACAGGTTTGCTGAATTTAACCCAGCCAAATTTAATAGAATTGCCTGAATCTTTATGCTCAAAAATGAATCTGAATTAGAAGCCTCATTTGGGAAGTTTAAGATTACCCCATGCCTTTCTTTCTCCTCCACCTTTGGTCCTATCTTCTGTGAGACTGCTGTTCCACCTTTTCTTTTCTCGAGACATAATATACAAACTGCTCAGGAACAGAACACACCATCAAGGAAGGGGGGATGTATATTTGTATAAGTCAGACAATCTCATTTGATAAATTGATGTCTACAAAAATTAATCATCTATATACCTCAAGTCTGTGTTTAGGGGCCTTTAATCCCCAAATAACAAGAGACTTAGTCTATTTAATTTGTAAGAATTCTACTTTTGTAGACCTGAACTGGATATAATTTTATCTCTGGATATCAAAGCCCGGGGATAAATGATTGCTTTTCTCTTTTGCTGGGAGTTTTTTCTTGTCATGTTTTATACTTTAGACATTTTGTTTTTGGTCACTAGGTGGCTCTGAATTTCCATTGGAAAATAAAAGTCTTTAGAAAACACTGGAAAACATACATAATTTTCACCAAAAAATTTTAAAATACTTCATTCAATGACGATTGACTTGAGAATATTAATCAAAGTTTATCAAAATACCCATAAACCCCAAATAGCACTCTATCTGTCAATCTTATGTAGATTTTTGAGATAGATTATTTACAGCTTTATACAAAATTATAGCTTTTGCATTGGTTACAGGTACAATTTTTAAATGATTCATAAACTCTGTTCCAAATAATGCCACTCCGGAGCTGTATGGTATTATGTATTACGTATGGTCAAACAACTGGGTCCATCATATTTAAAAGACAACTTCAAAATACTGCCATATAACTTTAATGGCTTTAAAGTCTTTCCTAAGTATACTTTAGCAGCCTCCAGAGTGTCTGGTGCCAAATCTGAAATCACTTTTAAGGTTGGCAATTTTAAACCAAAAGAATGGTTAGAACAAGGATCTTTAGCCAATTTGGAAGTCGCCAACAGTTTCCTTCTGTTGTTGGAAAAAGTGATTTCTTTGCTCTGAGTTCTACGTCAACCATTAAATGTGCTGCATTTGAGTCCTGTAAGGATTTAACGTTTTTCCAGATCTTTAATGACAATACTCTCTGTTATTTCATCAAAAAGTATGTTAACATAGGAAGAAGTCATCCAAAGTCATTTCTGAACCTATTAATAAGGGAGGCAGGAAAGGCGGCTGCAGAAATGTGGGCAGAGAGAGCAACTATGACGGGAATAATCCAGATGGCAGTCTGCTTGACTTGAACTGTCTGGAAGAGGCCCATCTTTCAAATGCTTAATACCACTTTTTACTATAGATTCCACACATGTTCATTTCTTAACACACTCTGAGAGAGGTGGTGAGATACTCTTGCGGTAATTTCACCCCCAGCCCCCTAGACCATCCTTTTCAAACTCTCCAAACTCTCCACATTTCTTTCTACATGTTCAAAATGCAGGCAGTGTAGAATGACTGTCTGTGGCTCCTTCAGTCCTAGCTCTTATATGGAGGTGGAGGTCCCTACATACACGACCACATGAGACTGAGCTCCAGAGCCAAGCCCTTTGCCATGAGCATGGCTGTGGACGCGTGAGGAGCCTCAGTGGCTCCACAACTTGGCAATCTTAATCCAAACAAACTATGTAAAATGCTTTTAGTTGGACTCAAGATAAATCCCAGGCAGAGCAATCCTCAAAAGGATTATCCAGCAAACTGGATATTCAGTTTCTGATTTACAATTTTTTTTAAATGGATAAAATAGCTTCCTTCACTCCCCACTGTGTCTTCAGCTCCAACCTCGTTGAATGGTTGCCATTTCTGAGACACATCCACTGCCACATACCTACACCCCTCCCACCTGGTACACCATCTCCCCCTCCATCTCCATCTGACAATGTGTATTTTTCCTCAAGTCCTATGTAAAACGAGGTGAAGACTGAGGTCTTCTGTTCGGGGCAGTATTATAGCTTCACGACAAAGAGCCCAGATGCTGGAGTTCAGGCTGCCTGCACTGGAAGTCAAGTCACTTACTGGTCATGAGATCCTGAGCAAGTTACTTAATTTCAATTGCCACATCCATAAAATGGGATCATAGCAGGAGTATTGGTGTCACAGAGTTACGTGAGGTTTAAACAAGTTACCTTAAAGGACTTAGTATGGTACCTGGTATACTATGCAGCTTAAGTGTTAATAGGCTTTGCAGTAAGTGTAGTCATCTAAGTGAGCCATAACAAGCATAGGCAAGATTCTGGGAGTGCTCGCCCAAGTCTGAATTAGATGCAACTACTCTGTACTCTCCTGGAGGAAACATACTCGTAATACCACTTCAACCACGAACTGGTGGTGTACTTGCCCACTTCCTCCAATGGACTGGGATGACACAAAAATAATTAACAGATGAACTTTCATATCCCCCATCCCCAAGAAAGGTTCTGGTGTCGTCTATTTAGCTTCCTTGCCTCTCCCGTGCTCTCTGAGGACTAAGAGATTAAAAGCCATGTTGGTGGATACTGCAGAAGAGAAGGTGGGGAGGAGAATATGCTGCATGGTATGGCGGTGATAGGAAGTGCTGGACGGCCCAATATGGAGAAGGAGAGGGGTGGCGGGGAAGAGGGAGTGGGATAAAGAGCACGGGGAAGCATGGAGAAGACAGAGCTTTCTTCTGTGTTTAGACAGTGAGAGGTGCCCATGAGTCAAGGAATAAAAGAGGAAAGGAAATTTAATGAGTTGCCATAGGCTAAGCACTTGGATTGAGTTACACTGTTTGAAAGATATTAGTAAAGATGGGAACTTGCATTTGGACAAGACTTCACTAGAGGAGCACCTCTAGAATTGACCTGTGGATCTCAACCTCATTTGGTTTAAAAGATTATTTGTTGGGCAAGGGTAGGAGCAATAACCTCATTCACAATGCATTCCTTGATTCGTTGATTTACAGAACAAATACTTCTGAACAACTCCTGCATTTCTGGCACTCTTCTAGGCACCAGTGATACAGAAGCCAACAAGACAGACATGTCACTGCTCTCATGGAGCTGCATTTCAGTGCATGGAGGCAGACAACAAATAAATAAATGAATAAGATAAGTTTTAATAGCAACATGTCAAAATAGTGTGACGGGAAGGAGCATGATGAGGCAGAAGGAAGGTTTAAACTGGGCAATCCAAGATATGGTATGGTTGTATGTGGGTCGACATTCTTGCATCATGGGAGTGGCCAGCTCCTTTCATATTCCGAAGTCAGAGAATTCCAGACAGAAGAAATAGCAAGTGCCGAGAAGCTGGCATCAGAAAAACAGAGGGGAGATTTGTGTGGCTGCAGCCAAGGGAGACCAGGAAGATCCATGTGGTGGGAAGGACCTGATGATACAGAGGTCTGCAGGCCATGGGAATGGGTTTGGAATTTTAGTCAAAGAGCTATGGGAAGTGACTAGAAGGTTTAAAGTTGGGGAAGGGGGTGTCCAAATTAAAATTTGTGTTATATTTGTGTTTTATAGAAATTACTCTGGTTGCTATGTTGATTGGACAGCAGAAGAGCAGGAGGAGGGAGATCAGTTATTACAATGGTTAAGGTGAGAGGTGGTGGCTGGGACTAGGCCTTTTTGAAGTGAACACGCCATCTGCTTGACTTCCTTGGTTCTTCTCCCTCCACTGGAATGTAAGATACTTGATGACAGAGATTTTTGTCTGTTTCATCACTACTGTAACCCCAGTGTCTACAACAGACCCTGGCACATAGAAGACACTTGTTTAATGCTGCTGACTAACTATACTGAGAAAGAAGAATGATACAGAGCAAATTTAGAGAAAAGGTCAAAGGTTCTGTTTAGTACATGTTAAATTTGGATATCCAGTAGATATTTAAATGGAGATACCATGCAGGCAAGTTAGAAGTTTTGAGTTCAGTAGCAGATGTACATTTGTTGGGGGGGCATTAACATATAACCCCTAGAGTGGACATGCAGTTGGAGAAAAGTCAATGAGCTGGAACTGAGCTGGGAATTCCAACATGTAGAAGCTACACACAAGAGGAGGAGCCAGCAAAGGAAACCGAAACGGAGTTTCCAGGAGGTGGGGGGCATTTGGGAAAAAATGATGCCACAGAAGCCAAGACGAAATAGATATGAAGGAGAAGGAAGTAGTCAATTGTTCTGAATGCCCTTCCCTCCATCCATGGGGTTTGAGTCTTCAAATGTAGAAGGCAACAGCCTTATCTAGCAAGAAGACATTTGGATTAGGAGTTAAGAGATAGAATCGTACATCGACAGTCACTGTTTAGCTTTCTGAACTTGGCCAAATCAATGCTTTTCTGGGACTCAGTTCCCTTACCTATGAAATGGAGAGGTGAGACTAGATAACCACTAAGATCCAGCTTTAAAATTCTTGACTGAAGACCTAACCTTTACAAATAGCTCGTGAGAGGCCAGGCGCGGTGGCTCACACCTGTAATCCCAGCACTTTAGGATGCCAAGGCAGGCAGGTCATGAGGTCAAGAGAGTGAGACCATCCTGGCCAACATGATGAAACCTCGTCTCTACTAAAAATACAAAAAAAAAAAAAAAAAAATAGCGGGGCATGGTGGCAGGCACCTGTAGTCCCAGCTACTCGGGAGGCTGAGGCAGGAGAACCGCTTGAACCCGGGAGGCGGAGGCTGCAGTGAGCCGAGACTGCCCCACTGCACTTCAGCCTGGTGACAGAGCAAGACTCCGTCTAAAAAAAAAAACTCTTTAGAAATATACCAATGTAAGTGCAATATCATTTTTGATTTTTACAAACTAGCTCCAGGCAGAAAAGCCACAAGCTTCAGGGGATACTATATGCTCACTCCGCAGGCAAAGCCTATCTGTGTGGGATTAATGACAGCATTGAGTGTGTGGCTGTGTGCCTTGTGACAGAATATGTTACTAATGGTCACTGGAAGAAAAGGAGTCAGCTTTCTCTTTTCTTATGTCTTTAAGGATGCTTAATCCTCCCTTATTTAAAATAAAACACATACTAGATTCTGTATCTGAACCAACATTAACATTCTATTTCTTTCTGCCAAATTAACTTTCTTGGACAACTGGATCGTGTTCATGGAACAGTGCCTCTCCCACCCACTTTTTCTGGGAATCTTGCTTTCCTTCCATGGTTTGGTCCCTACATACCTCCCTCATTTCATCCTATGCCACTTCCCCCCACTCACAGAGGTCCAATCACACTAGCCATCTTCAAATATGTCAGTTTTGCTCCTGCTTTAGGGCCTTAGGATTTGCCATTTCTTCAGCCTGAAATGTACTATCCCCAGATTTTTTCATGTGTGGCTTCCTTTTATATAGGGAGTCTTATTATATAGGGAGTTTCATGTGTGGCTTCTTATTATATAGAATATCTATTCTCTGTGAGGGCTTTCTCTCCAAAGTACTGTTCTGCAGTCCAACCCTACCACTGTCACTCTCAGCTCATACACAGGCACACACATGATCACTATGCAAAATGACCGTTTTCCTTATTTATTGTTTATCATCTACTTCTCCTACCTCGCCACACCTCCCCCACAAGGAGAAGCTAAGCTTCATGAAATCATAACCTTGCCTGTCTTATTCACTGCTCATTCTGGTATAGTGTCTCCAACATACTTAGTGATGAATAAATATCTGTTTAACAAATTAATAAACTCTCTCCTCTACTGAAACTATTGTCGGCAGTCACCAAGGACCTATTCAAAACAGAATCTTTGGCCAGGCACTGTGGCTCACGCCTGTAATCCCAGCATTTTGGGAGGCCGAGGTGGGTTGATCACCTGAGGTTGGGAGTTCAAGACCAGCCTGACCAATACGGTGAAACCTCGTCTCTACTAAAAACACAAAATTATCTGGGTATGGCAGCACATGCCTGTAATCCCAGCTACTCAGAAGGCCGAGGCAGGAGAATAGCTTGAACTCAAGAAGCAGAGGTTGCAGTGAGCTAAGATTGCACCACTGCGCTTCAGCCTGGGAAAAAAAAACAAAACCCTGTCACAAAAAAAAAAAAAAAAAAAGAAAAGAAAAAGAAAAAAAAAAAGCACAGATTCTTTATTTTCCTTGGTTTCCACTTCTCACTTGCCCTCGACTCCATTGATCACCTCTTTAAAAGAAAAAGAACTATTTTCCAGAACTTCGCTGCTGTGACTGCATGACACTGCTCTCATGGTTGTTTCCCTGCTTTCTTTGATGACTTCTCTTCTTCCTCCTCCCCTAACAGGAGGCACCTTAAAGGCTCATCTCTTGACCTATTTTTTTTTTAATATATATTGTGCATCTCTCGTGAGTCTTTAAATGAATCCAGCCTGCCCAGCACAAGTCTATCAGGGGTGTAAAAATCCAGCTGCAGGAAGCACACACTGGCTCCTGTCTTCTATCCGAACACTGTCCTTTTCAGTGTTTTCAGCATTACCCTTTCACGCCCACTGTGGCTATTCTCATCTTCCCTGGCTTCCTAATCCTCTTGGATCCTCGCTTTGGGTGTGAAAGAGCAAGGACTGGAGGTATTAATAATTACACACTCACATCTCTCTGATCTTCTCTGTTCTTTCTTCAGTGATTTGGAAACTGCTCTCCAGCTATACGTGCATCACAGCGGCAGGTCAGAGGGAGTCCTGTCACCTCCCAGCGCCACCAATCCCTCCCTGGCCATCCCAGCACTGCTGCCTGGGGAGGAGGATCACATAAGTCTAATTCCCCTCCGCAGAAAGCTTGTCTATACCTTGCCCTTGAACTAGCACTTCCATTTCAATGATTTTCCTTTATATATATATATAGATAGATAGATTCTCGCTCTGTCGCCCAGGCTGGAGTGCAGTGGTGCGATCTCGGCTCACTGCAACCTCTGCCTCCTGGGTTCAAGTGATTCTCCCACCTCAGCCTCCGAAGTAGCTGGGATTACAGGCCTGTGCCACCGTGCCCAGTTAATTTTTGTATTTTTAGTAGTGACGGGGATTTGCCACATTGGCCAGGCTGGTCTCACACTCCTGACCTCAAGTGGTCCTCCTGTCTTGGCCTCCTAAAGTGCTGGGATTACAGGCATGAGCCACTACTCCTGGCCCCATGTCAATGACTTTCAAGTCTGTCTGCAGCTGCATCTAGAACGTTCTCCAGGTCTCTTATCTTTGGGTTGTAAAATTATATATATATATATATATACCCCTGCTGACTAGAGGATCAACAATTTTGTCAAAGTTGAAGTCATCTCATAAAAAACTCACTTCAGAAAAAAAGTATGGTTTACCTCACCTTAATCTGACCACTTCCCTTTGAATTTCTTACCACCCAAGTAATCTGAATCTTCTTTGATTTAATCACAAATCATTGGACACTTGCATGGTGTGAGACTCTGTACGGATTCTATGCTACATTAAAATAAAAAAGAAATTGTAAGTCTTTACTTTGCATAATTTCTACTACCAAAAACACTGTACTTTATCAAAAATTTAAATAACAATAGTAATAGATGCCTTGATTTAACAAGTCAAACAAAGATATATAACTTAACCCCTTCCAGGCCTCTCAGCAGACCTTCTCAACCAATATTGACAGTTTGAGAGATATTCTTAGAATCTTTCATTATGGTACTCATATATGAGTTGGGTTTTATTGCTTTGCTTTTAAAATATGAGATTATTATACTCTGGTTTCTCTTCTGATTGTATACATCTCTTATCCTTTAAAATGTGAGATTAAATTATACATACTATTCTGCAGATAAAAAAAAATTTTTTAACTCAATACATTGGGGACATCCCTCAGCATCAGTACATGCAGAATAACTGAACTGTTTTCCAGTAGCTCCGTAGCACTTCTTCGCATGGCTGTACCACAATTGATTCAATCCTTCCTCTGTTGATGGACATTAAGGTTGCTTTCCATTGCTTCCAACTGAAAAATGTTAAGAGTTTTGCTCTTGCTGCCTAGGCTGGAGTACAATGGCACAATCTCGGCTCACCACAACCTCCGCCTCCCGGGTTCAAGTGATTCTCCTGCCTCAGCCTCCCAAGTAGCTGGGATTACAGGCACACACCACCACGGCTGGCTAATTTTCTCTTTTTAGTAGAGATGGGGTTTCTCCATGTTGGTCAGGCTGGACTCAAACTCCCAACATCAGGTGATCCACCCGCCTCAGCCTCCCAAAGTACTGGGATTACAGGGGTGAAACACTTTCAATATATGTTGTTATATTCTGATGCTAGTATTTCTGTAGGAGAGCTTATCAAAGTAGGCTTGCTGGATAAAAGGGAACGTGAACTAAAAATTTAAATCAACATTTCTAGATTACTTTCAAAAAAGTGGTAGCAATTAAAATTATCCTGAATATTCTGTCATGGTTTCTCAAAACACTTTGAAATGAAAAAAATAAATGTTTATGTTTCAAATAATTAAATTGAAAACAATCCTGGAAAATGGTATTATACTCTATCTAGACAAGAGCAATGAAGTCATTTTTTAGGATTAAAAACTAAATGTATTAATATCATAACCCTAATGCAGGTATTCCTCCCAGAATATCAGGGCACTGCCGATTTTTTACTGTTAATGCACCAAAAATGTATTCACCACATTCTTTAGTCCACTAAAACTTATTTTTGTTAATTTTACTATAAACATTTATAGTAAAACTTTTGACTTCATTTGAGGCAACATTCTTTGAAGATTATTTTTACCCTTACACTTGTTTTAAGTTAATTAGAGTGTGTTTATTTGAGTTTCAACTCAGGCATTTTACCTAAGTTTATTCTAAGTTTCTCTGAACTTCGAACCAAACACTTTTGGGAATGAGAATTCATTCCTTGGGCATTAAAATATCAAGGATTTTTTTTAAGTGATAAAGTTTCTTTTTTAAAACACATTTTCAATCCAATCTATTACCTTATTTTAAAATATATTAATGGCTTTTCAAGTGAATATATGATTCAAAATTGAAAAGGACTCAGTATCTGAAATGTGATCCTTTCGTGAAATTGACATTCATCTAAAATGGACTATGAAATAACTGGTGAAATATTATGGTAAAACTAAAATTAACTAAAGCTAAAAGTAAACCAAATGAAACTAACATTTCAACCACAACAAAATCCTGCAAAACTGTTGAAAGCATTCTAGGTTTATTGCAACAATTTGCAATAAACTTAACTGATATCTTCTTTAAAGTTTAAATTTTGTTTTTTAACCAAGAGCAGCTCAGTCAGCCTAATAAAGAAAATGAAGCCCAAAATAATTCCAAATAGCAAAGGGACAATGGAGAAATCCAGAAATGACTGTTCATAACGGTCAGTATGATTAGTACCTTAACTTTGATAGTATCTCAACTACCAATGCAAAAGTAAATTTGTGAAGGAAGATACCAAAAATTAAATTTCAAAAAATCTGACAAAAAATTAGTAATTGGTAAACTAATAAATAGCTAGAGACATTGTATCATTTGTTAAATTTTTGCTACAAATTACCATAAATAGCAAGCTAAAGTAGATATGCTTCTTGAGAAATTGACAAAAAATTCTCTAAAGATACTAAAAGACTGGCAAAACAGAAAATGCCACAGAAATGATTCTGAAGAAATACTATATAAATGATAAACATAGAAACTAGATATGATTTAAATATCATATAAATTATATTCCCATGTGAAAGGTTGCAATTTTGATAACTGGCGATCAAATGTATGTTTTTGCATCTTAAGAATATTTATAAGAAAGTGGCCAAACTATATCCTTTAATTTTCATCAACTTAGGCATTTCTTTAATGCTGCAACAATAACAAAATGAAAACTAATCAACTCAGAGTTACAGAATCCTCAAAAGCTGTCAAATATGAATTAGGTCTTCATGCACTTAATGAGTCCTTCTATATGCTAGGCACTCTTCCAGAAGAAAGAGCTATGAAGCAGAGTTCCTGCTTAAGGAGAGTCACCTGCTAGCCAGGAGACAGACACAAACAGCAGCAATGTGACATGAAGGAAGGTGCAATGAGGAAGACTAAGGTGGGTCGGGAGTCAGGGATTGCTGGAGTGGTAGGGTAATAACTGCTACTTTATCGAGGTGTTTGGGTAACACTAAACAGAGTATTGAATGGCTGCAAATTGTACACATCAAAGCAACTGTACCATTCAGTAAATTAATATTCAAAAAATTCAGCAAAAACCAGAAAACAGGAAAAACCAAACCTAAATGTCATTCTGACTGAAGAGCAGACCCAAGAATTGGCTACTGCTTTCTGTTTTTATTTCCAATTATTTCCCGAAGGGAGAGGCCATTATACTCTGTGTACTGCCCACAAAAGCCACCAACCACTCAGGTGTGGTTTGCAGACCATATGCTAAGTGAGAAAGGAAAAGTCACTCTGGCTTATTTGACAAAAAGATAGCAGAAATGCTCTCCTTGCGATAAGGAGGACACTAACGGCATGGGACTCAGTGGGTTCATAAAGATGCCAAACACAAATCTGAATTACAGCAAATTTGCCCATACGAGGTCAGAAAGCAGAGCATAGGGCCCCACACAAACTATATTTTAACCCAAGAATCCTGAAATTCCACTTCTGGCTTTAAACCAGGTGTCAGCTGGGAAAGCCTCCCTTCTGCCTCTGTAAGCTGAAGGAAAAGGGCTTTTTTTGTGTTGCTTGTGTTTTTATCCTATCCTGGCACTGAAATGAACCACTTTTTGAGCAGACACCAGTGTCCATTACAGAGAGAAATAACAGAATGATCACTGCTTCTTAGCTACTGGTATGAAGTGGCTTTCTCAGGGATGGACTCTTCGATAGTTACAATTATTTAGTCAAAAATATTTATTCTCATTGTTTTTTTAAAGTGGCAATAGTCATTTTGGGGGCTACGCAACCACAGCAATACATAGGTTGGGGCATAACCGATCACTTGCTACGCAGTCTTGAAACTCTGGAAACTGTCTGCCTCCAAGCTCTAAGCAAACTCTTAAAGGAAACCACAAATAACCTCTGGAGTTTTGCAAAAGTCTCCTCCTATGGAGAAGGTTAACTGCAACTTGTGAACATTGTGAATTATTTTATTTATTTATTTATTTAGAGACAGGTTCTTGCTTGTCACCCAGGCCGGAATGCAGTGGTGCAATCACGGTTCACTGCAGCCTTGGCCTCCCAGACTCAAGCAATCCACCCACCTCAGCCTCCCGAGTAGCTGGGACTACAGGCACACACCACTGTATCCAGCTAATTGTTTAATTTTTTGTAGAGACAGGGTCTCACTATGTTGCTCAGGCTGGTCTCAAACTCCTGGCTTCAAGCAATCCTCCCATCTTGGCCTCCCACAGTGCTGCAATTAACAGGCATGAGCCACTGTACCCAGGCTGACTATGTAAATTACTGACAGACAGTCACACATGGATTTCAAAAAATTAAGTGGCTTTAACAGAAGTTGGGAAGCCCAACCAAGTCACTTTTTGCTCTTTTCCTTCAACAGGAAAAGTGTGTGTTTCCTCCAAAACCTTTCCACCTGGGAAAAGGAACAATTTGTATTAAGAAACAAAAATCAAATCAACAATATAATTTCTTACATTGAAATTTGTAACCTGAGATCCCACCAACTTCCCCTGCTTTATATTACTTTAAGTTCATGCTTATTTCCCAAGTTAATTTTACTTCACCAAAGCGGTCTTTTGTTGTTGTTGGTATTCATCCAGCTTAAGGAAAAACTTTGAATTACTGTGTGCACTGATGGAGAAGGAATGCAATAAACAGGCCATGTTACTTCCAAACCCTTTTCATTGAAGAAACAGAAATTTTTGTAAGCCCTGGGAGGAAACCAGAATGAAGAATGGGAAGGAAGTTTGATTTATGGTGGACAATCTTTTCTTCATTCATGTTGCCTGCCTTCCTAAGTGTAATACATTCATCTTGCAGTCACATCACATACACACTAGTACATCTTTTTTTTTTTCTTTTTTTTAAGACAGAGTCTCACTCTTCTTGCCCAGACCGGACTACAGTGGTGCAATCTTGACCCACTGCAACCTCCACCTCCCAGGTTCAAGTGATTCTCCTGTCTCAGCCTCCCGAGTAGCTGGGACTACAGATGCCTGCCACCACGCCAGGCTAATTTTTGTACTTTTGGTAGAGGAGTGGTTTTGTCATGTTGGCCAGGCTGGTCTCGAACTCCTGACCTCAGGTGATCTGCCTGACTCGGCCTCCCAAAGTGCTGGGGTTACAGGAGTGAGCCACTGCACCTGGCCAAGTACATCTTATGTAGGTGCAGTAATGTAAGAATATTTTTTCCCTGTTCCTATGTTTCAACTGGTAAAGGGAATTCAACAAGGAAATTCAACAAGGAAACCTAGGAGACCCCATGTGTTAATTAATTTTGGTAAAAATAACCCCACAGAAAAAAAGGTGGAAAGTAATTGATGGAATAAAGCAGGTAGAGAAATGATACTCCTTTATAAATAGAAGGAGCAAGTGAAAACTAAACAAAATGACTCTTAGAAGACAGTAGATCTATTTTAAGTCTTCAGGGCTAGGAAAGGATAGGTATTTTTAAATTTAATTGGGTCATTTCAAATAACAGATTGTCTACTTGGAAATTTGGGCAGAGCAGAGGGAACAGAATAGGTTTGACTCTTTTTTATTTTTTAATTAAAAAGATTTTTTTTTGAGACAGGGTCTCACTCTGTCCCCCAGGCTGGCGTGCAGTGGCACAACCATAGCTCACTGCATCCTCAACCTCCTAAGCTCAGGCGATCCTCCCACCTGACCCCCCTGAGTAGTTTGGGACTACAGGTGTGCACCACCACGCTCAGTTAATTTTTTGTATTTTTTGTAAAGATGGGGTTTCACCATGTTGCCCAGGCTGGTCTTGAACTCCTGAGCTCAAGCAGTCCACCTGCTCTGGCCTCCCAAAGTGCTGGGATTACAGGCATGAGCCATCATTCCTGGCCTCCAGTTCAATTCCTTTTTTTCTTTTTTTTTTTTTTTTGAGATGGAGTCTCACTCCTTGCTCAGGCTGGAGTGCAGAGGCACGATCTAGGCTCACTGCAACCTCCACCTCCTGGGTTCAAGCAATTCTCCAGCCTCAGCCTCCCAAGTAGCTGGGATTACAGGTGCATGTCACCACCCCCAGCTAATTTTTGTACTTTTAGTAGAGATGGGGTTTCACCATATTGGTCAGGCTGGTCTCAAACTCCCGACCTCAGGTGATCCACCCACCTCGGCCTCCCAAAGTGCTGGGATTATAAGCGTGAGCCACTGCGCCTGACCCAATTCTTTAAACCGGGACAAAATAATGATTTGAAGAAAGTTAAAAACGGAGGAAACAGGGGAGCTTTAGCACCTCTGAGTAGCGAAGAGGTTGTAGATTTTAGAGACAGAAAAAGCTGAGTTCAAATTCTGTTACCAGCTATGGATTACTTTTTGTTGCTGAGCTTCTATTTCCTCATCGATGTAATGGGAACACTAATATCTACTACACTGATGAGTTATGAGAAATAAAAATAATTTACATAAAGTTATGGGCACACTGTAATCACTCAGTGAATTATAAAACACCATACTTCAAGTCCCAAAGAAGAAAAAAAAATTTGCCCTATTACTTGCTAACCTGAACTGAATAGGACTAGACAGAAAATCAAGTTTATTTGGTCGGGGGAAGGACTTGTTCACTAACCATCTGTGTGAAACACTGGAGGGGAAACAAGCGTCTCAGATTTGGGAGTGGAAATGAAAACATCCCATTAGAATGCATCTCCTTGCAATGACCAAGAGGAGCAATATTCTCAGAGGACCATTTTGTACTTTGTCTTTTTTTTGTTTTTTGTTTTTGAGATAGGGTCTCACGCTGTCTCCCAGCCTGGAGTGCAGTTGCACGACCACAGTCCACTGCAGCCTTGACCTTCCAGGCTCAAGCGATCCTCTCACCTCAGCCTCCAGAGTAGCTGGGACTACAGGTATGCACTACCATGCCCAGCTAATTTTTGTGGTTTTTTTGGTAGAAGTGGGGTCTCGTTATGTTGCCCTGGCTGGTCACAAACTTCTCAGCTCAAGCAATCTGCCTGCCTCAGCCTCCCAAAGTGTTGGGATTACAGGTGTGAGCTACTCTGCCCAGCCTATTTTGTCATTTTTAAAATCACTTTCTCACTCTGCCCATATGTCTTCTCTTCAGGCATGCAAGGAATGTTATCTCTTTACATTTGCCCTAGAACTCCTCAAATTTTCTTCGGTGTGAAACTGGGTTGTATATCATCCCATTTCAGGCAAATTCTCTTGGGCCTTACCTCTCCCAGAAAAAGCACAAGGATTCCTCACCCAGCCTTCATGCCGGCGATACAGGCTCATTTCTAACACATCATCCTCCAGCCTTTAGCTTGGACCAACGCCAAGTACCACCACTTCTATAACTTCCATTACTCCCCTCCTCCTATGACTACCATCCCTAAACCTAATTTCACTCTTCTCTATTTCCTTCCAAAAAATTCCAGCGTTTTCTGGTATGAGATTTGGAAGGGATAGGGATAAGAAAGAACACTGATACTACTTCTAAGCATCCCTTCTTTATAACTACAAAAGACAATCTCACGTACACAGAGTAATCAACTCATTAGTAAATATTTAATATTTCAGTAAAGACAGTAAGCACAAATGAAATTTTTAAAATTTTTGTAGATTTTAGGCTGTACAAGTGCAGTTTTGTTACACGGATATTGAGTAGTGGTGAAGTCTGAGCTTTTAGTGTAGCCATCACCCGAATAGTAGACATTGTACCCAGTGGGTAATTTTTCATTCCTTACCACCCTCCCGCCTTCCCACCTTTTGGACTCCCCGATGATATTATTGCACTCTCTGTGTCCATGTGTACACACTGTTTAGCTCCCACTTATAAGTGAGACCATGTGGTATCTGACTTTCCATTTTTGAGTTATTTCACTTAGGATAATGACCTCCAGTTCCATCCACATTGCTGCAAAAGCTGAGTAGTATACCATGGTATACATATACACCACATTTTCTTTTTTTGTTTGTTTGTGTTTTGTTTTGTTTTTGAGACAAATCTCACTCTGTTGCCCAGGCTGGAGTACAGTGGCACAATCTCGGCTCACTGCAACCTCCGCCTCCCAGGTTCAAGCGATTCTCCTGCCTCAGCCTCCTAAGTAGCTAGGATTACAGGTGCCCGCCCCTACTCCTAGCTAGTATTTCTAGTTTTAGTAGAGATGGAGTTTCACCATGTTGGCCAGGCTGATCTCAAACTCCTAACCTCAAACGATCCTCCCACCTCGGCCTCCCAAAGTGCTGGGATTAAAAGGCATGAGCCACTGCGTCCAGCCAGCAGTTTTTTTTGTTCTTTGTTTTTTTTGTGTTTGAAGATATATGAAGCTTTCTCTTGAGTTTCTTTCTCATTACCAAAACACACACACACACACACACACACACACACACACACACACACACACACACACACAGGGCCTGGACCTTTCTTCCACTCAGCAGAGATTCTCAACACTCCTAAACTGTTCCTCTTGGGTTGGGTTCCCACATCTGCTGCTGCACCCTGCTGAAGCCACCAGGGTAGCTTCCTCCTGGGCCCTTCTTTCTCCCCTGCCCCATAGCCCTTGAGGTTGTATATTGCTGAGAGATGATGTTGTTTGAAGGAGAGAAGTGGGGGTGGGCAGAGAAGGGAAGAAATGCAATGACCCAAAGCATGTGGGACTGCTAGGGACAAAGGGTAAGAAAGACCATTCCAGGATTCCACAATGAAGTAGGAGAGGGGTGCCAACCTCAGTTTTAGTAGGGAGGTTTTTCAGACTGCCCTGTTCTCAACAGTGGGGAAAAAGTCTTCTGAGAAAGAATATAATAAGCACAGGAATGGTGGGAAGGCAGAAAATCGAAGTAAGCAGGAGCACTGGCCAGCCATGCTCTGTAAAATGCTATCCCAGGCGCAGAGCTCTGAGCTCAGCACATAGATGTCATTCCATACAATTTGCTGGCTGACTGAAGAAATGAATTTTAGGGGCAAGGACTCCTTTGCTCCTTCCCAAATGTATTCATTTATTCAATTCAATACATATTTCTTAGTTCCAATCTATGCAAGGCATTCTTGGGGATACAGCATTAAATAAAACAGACAAAAGTCCCTACCCTCGTGAAAGTCACATTTCAATGCTGGTGAAACAGAATACATATATAAACAAGTAGATACGTTATATGTCAATGGTTGATAGGTCAGTGCAGGCAACTCAAACAGAATAAGGTGGACAGAGAATATTAGGGGAAAGGGAAGTATTATTTTAAATAAGATGGTCAGGGAAGATACCACCATTTACATGACATTTCAGCAGAGAATTGAAATAAGTTCAGGGAGCTAACTATGCAGGAATCTAGGGAAACTGTTTTCTAGTCAGAGAGGGGACAGCAGGTACAAAGTCCCTGAGGCAAAAGCATGCTTGTTGTGTTCTAGGAAAAGCAAGGAAGACAGCATGTCTATATCAGTGGGAGGTGGAGGGATAATAAATAGTAGGTGAGGTTAGAGGGGACCAAATCACGTACTTCCATCCAGGGATTCCCAACCTTGGCTGCACATTAGAATTATTCTAAGGAACTGGGTCCCAGCCTAGAGTGATTAAATCAGAATCTCTGGAGGTAGACTTGGGAATCTGATGCTTGCAAGTTTCCTAGGTGAGTCAAGGCTGAGGAGGACCACTGCAGGCCATTGTAAGAGCTGGGCGTGGACCCCATCCAACCTTTCCCTCAGCTCTTCTAGAGACAGCCAGCATTCTCTTATGGCAGAAATACAGCCTTTCATCCCCATAGAAAGATACGGGACAACACATTCAATAAATTAATTCACTGGCATAGATGATTTTCCCAGGCTAATTGTTTCCAGTTTGATAGGAGACATTTAAAGGCTGGAAGGCACTGGATGCCTGATGAAGTGGACTTTCAAACTGGGGCACTACTGAAACGATGGGATGGCCACATATATAGGAGATCAGTCGGAGCAAGCTCAATAACAAAGAGGTTCAATGAGGAATTGCACGGAGCCGGAGCTGAAGTTTAACCCAGTTGTTTACTAGTTTTGTGAACGTGGATGATTGGACGATCATTTCTCACCTCTGAGCCTCAGGTTCCCCATCCATAAAGTGGGATAAAGTATGATCTACTTCATTGGGTTATTGGAAGGATGAATTGAGATGATTTATTTCATGTGCCTAGAACAATGCCCATATTAGTACATTTGGTGGAACAGAAATGGCATAACATCAAATTTAATACATGTCAGATGTTATTATGATTATCATTCATTTTCATAGTTTTGTCAGGGCCCCATTTATCCTCACTTGTGCTGCAACAAATTGAACTGTTAACAAAGGAATCTCTGGTCCTGGGTAATGGCTGAGCACCACTGAGCATTTCCATTCCATTTAGCTTCTTGGGTTTGCTAGCTGTATCACTAGTTATCTTAAATAAATGAAGTTCTAACATTTCTCCAGTGATTTTTTTAATTTCACCTTTGAAGATACTATTTTACATGATTAAATAAAGAACTTTAGAAGAACAGATTTCATTAAATATAAAATCAACGTAGATTCAAATTTTCTGGATGGGCAATACTTATGTTTACAGGAAATGCTTTAAAATATGCAGAAGATAATTAAATGGGCAATGGACAAAGTGAAAAGCTTAGACTTTTTTTTTTTTTTTTTTTNGAGGGGTGCCAACCTCAGTTTTAGTAGGGAGGTTTTTCAGACTGCCCTGTTCTCAACAGTGGGGAAAAAGTCTTCTGAGAAAGAATATAATAAGCACAGGAATGGTGGGAAGGCAGAAAATCGAAGTAAGCAGGAGCACTGGCCAGCCATGCTCTGTAAAATGCTATCCCAGGCGCAGAGCTCTGAGCTCAGCACATAGATGTCATTCCATACAATTTGCTGGCTGACTGAAGAAATGAATTTTAGGGGCAAGGACTCCTTTGCTCCTTCCCAAATGTATTCATTTATTCAATTCAATACATATTTCTTAGTTCCAATCTATGCAAGGCATTCTTGGGGATACAGCATTAAATAAAACAGACAAAAGTCCCTACCCTCGTGAAAGTCACATTTCAATGCTGGTGAAACAGAATACATATATAAACAAGTAGATACGTTATATGTCAATGGTTGATAGGTCAGTGCAGGCAACTCAAACAGAATAAGGTGGACAGAGAATATTAGGGGAAAGGGAAGTATTATTTTAAATAAGATGGTCAGGGAAGATACCACCATTTACATGACATTTCAGCAGAGAATTGAAATAAGTTCAGGGAGCTAACTATGCAGGAATCTAGGGAAACTGTTTTCTAGTCAGAGAGGGGACAGCAGGTACAAAGTCCCTGAGGCAAAAGCATGCTTGTTGTGTTCTAGGAAAAGCAAGGAAGACAGCATGTCTATATCAGTGGGAGGTGGAGGGATAATAAATAGTAGGTGAGGTTAGAGGGGACCAAATCACGTACTTCCATCCAGGGATTCCCAACCTTGGCTGCACATTAGAATTATTCTAAGGAACTGGGTCCCAGCCTAGAGTGATTAAATCAGAATCTCTGGAGGTAGACTTGGGAATCTGATGCTTGCAAGTTTCCTAGGTGAGTCAAGGCTGAGGAGGACCACTGCAGGCCATTGTAAGAGCTGGGCGTGGACCCCATCCAACCTTTCCCTCAGCTCTTCTAGAGACAGCCAGCATTCTCTTATGGCAGAAATACAGCCTTTCATCCCCATAGAAAGATACGGGACAACACATTCAATAAATTAATTCACTGGCATAGATGATTTTCCCAGGCTAATTGTTTCCAGTTTGATAGGAGACATTTAAAGGCTGGAAGGCACTGGATGCCTGATGAAGTGGACTTTCAAACTGGGGCACTACTGAAACGATGGGATGGCCACATATATAGGAGATCAGTCGGAGCAAGCTCAATAACAAAGAGGTTCAATGAGGAATTGCACGGAGCCGGAGCTGAAGTTTAACCCAGTTGTTTACTAGTTTTGTGAACGTGGATGATTGGACGATCATTTCTCACCTCTGAGCCTCAGGTTCCCCATCCATAAAGTGGGATAAAGTATGATCTACTTCATTGGGTTATTGGAAGGATGAATTGAGATGATTTATTTCATGTGCCTAGAACAATGCCCATATTAGTACATTTGGTGGAACAGAAATGGCATAACATCAAATTTAATACATGTCAGATGTTATTATGATTATCATTCATTTTCATAGTTTTGTCAGGGCCCCATTTATCCTCACTTGTGCTGCAACAAATTGAACTGTTAACAAAGGAATCTCTGGTCCTGGGTAATGGCTGAGCACCACTGAGCATTTCCATTCCATTTAGCTTCTTGGGTTTGCTAGCTGTATCACTAGTTATCTTAAATAAATGAAGTTCTAACATTTCTCCAGTGATTTTTTTAATTTCACCTTTGAAGATACTATTTTACATGATTAAATAAAGAACTTTAGAAGAACAGATTTCATTAAATATAAAATCAACGTAGATTCAAATTTTCTGGATGGGCAATACTTATGTTTACAGGAAATGCTTTAAAATATGCAGAAGATAATTAAATGGGCAATGGACAAAGTGAAAAGCTTAGACTTTTTTTTTTTTTTTTTTTGGAAGTATCTGAATGCTCCTTAGTCATTTAAAGGAGAATTGAAAAATAGCAGTGAGTCCCACATAATTCAACCTGTGAGATTAAGGTTCTTTGTGTGGAAGGACAAAGATCTGTAAACTTACAGTTTCCTTCCAAAGCCAATTTCGAATTTTGAAATACATCACTGGTCTTCTTCAAGACAAACAACCTACAGTACATCTTTCTTACGGGATGCACTTATGAAAAATGGTGATTGTCAACATCTAGCCACTTTAGCTCTCAGAATGCTTCATCTTAAGAGAAAGTTTTAGAATCTCATATTTATTCCTGTGGAAGGACAGCATTGTGGCTTGGACTTTATAAGGTCTTTATTCAACTAAATAGGTAAAGAAACCTTCATGACAGAAATCTGAAACATTGTTCCTGGTGCTCATAAATACTCCACTGTATTGTCTGAAATGACTTATCTCAGTCCTGACTGTGGGCTCAGATTTACTGTACAGTTCATCAACTTCTCAGCATGATGGATAATGAATGTTTCATTTACATCGCTAATTGCCAAGCCATGGTTCCTGCAACCTTTAACCCGTATGCTTTATCCCATTATCACCATATGTCAATATAATTGCATTTAACATTCCAAATGATAAACTTTCTTCTATACAGAGAAATATTTTTCACAAAGAAATCGTGTGAGAGCTGCTGGTAAAATATAAGTCTATTACAGGAAATGACAGGGACTAAGCTAGAAAAATAGGAAGATTCTCGTAACTAGTAAAATTCATCTTCAGACAAGGACCTTTGATTTCATATGTAGGAAAAATACTGGTATTTTCTTAAGGATTTGTCTTTTTTAGCTTTTAATTGAACAAATGCATAAAAAGAGACTCCTAAAGTAGTGCAACTAAACTTTCAGGCCTATGTAAGATCCAAGAAATACATATTTTTAAAAACTGGTTAGCGATAGCTACATGACCCAATTATATTTTCTATATTTATTTATCAGTAAACTAATAATGAAGCAGCTATGCACTCCCTCAACATCAGATTTGAATAGATTTCCAGAGAGAAGTGAAAAATACTAAAATTAAAATCCTAAAATCCTGGAAGACAAGTTGAGACACCATTAGTCTGGCTACCTGTATCCAAGATTCATTTAAAACCAAGCAGCAAGAGGGGTTTTTTCTTTTTCTTTTTCTTTTTTTTGTTTGTTTTTTCAGATGTGGAGAGGCATTTGCCACAAAGACAGCTACTGAGAACCAAAGAGAAGCCAGCTTCTCCATGGTATTGGGGGATGCCCAGGACCACACAGGCTACGCTGCAAGCTAGGGTGTGCCGGAAACCCTCAAGCCGTGTGTTTCCCATCTCAGAAAGTGGTCTATGACATCCACCCCAGGACCACACAGGCTACGCTGCAAGCTAGGGTGTGCCGGCAACCCTCACGCCATGTGTCTCCCATCTCAGAAAGTGGTCTATGACATCCACCAAGTTTTTATGCTACGTACCTGAGAATAATCCAGGACATTTTTTCCTCCCTAATCCCCAGAGCCAGTCTATCAACACATCCTATTGGTTACAACTTGAATAAATTATATATATTAAATATATATACAAATATATCTTGATTTTTTTCTACTACATTTTGACTGCCCCCATCCTACTTCAAACCGTGGTCACCTCTCCCATGGTCTATGAAGGCAGCCTCTAACCCATCTCTTTATTCCTATTGTCACCTGCTTTCCATTAATTCTTTGCCACATCCCTATCAAAATTCGAAATTGCCTTTGGAAGGAAACAGTAAATTTACAGATCTTTGTCCTTCCCCACAAAGAACCTTAATCTCACAGGTTGGATTATGTGGGACTCACTGCTATTTTTCAATTCTCCTTTAAATGACTAAGGAGCATTCAGATACTTCCAAAAAAAAAAGTCTAAGCTTTTCACTTTGTCCATTGCCCATTTAATTATCTTCTGCATATTTTAAAGCATTTCCTGTGAACATAAGTGTTGCCCATCCAGAAAATTTGAATCTACGTTGATTTTATATTTAATGAAATCTGTTCTTCTTTTATAATCTTCCAGTGGCTTCCCTTGAATATAAAATAAAGTCTGAAGTGTTCACTCTGGCCTGGGAAGGCTTGCAGGATCTGATTCTACCACCTCTCCAGCCATGCCACCCCCTCCCCTACATGTAAAATCCCCTATGACACATGCAGTTTCTAATGAATTTTCTTTCAGTTTCCTGAATGTGCCAATCTATTTCCCGCTTCAGAGTCTTTGCACTTCTGTTCCCTTTGCCTTGAATGCTCTTACCCCTAGTCCGTTCCTGGCCTATACTGTATATGCTTGATTTATAAACTTAAAAATCCCTTTCTTTGGAGGCCTTACACATCTCCTTATCTAATGTAAACTAGGTTATATATTTTCTCAAAACAGCATCCAATAATTTTCTTCATAGCACTTAAATTAGTTTGAAATCTACATTTATATGTATGATTACTTGTTTAATGTCTCGCTTCCTGACTAAACTGAAAGCTCCAAGGGGATAAGAACTGTGTGTATTTTAGTTCCTTATGTCCCTCATACCTAGCACATAGCATATAGTGTTGGTAAATGAGTTAATGGTGAATGTCTTGGTATTTCACCTTTCATCCTACTGGACTCTAATTTCCTATAACTGAAGTGTACAGCAAAATGAACGGAGATGTTAGAGTCAGAATACAGGTAGGCAAGATAATCAGAGACATAGAAAGCATTGGGAAAGCCTGGCTGGGCGCGGTGGCTCACACCTGTAATCCTAGCACTTTGGGAGGCCGAGGCAGGTGGATCACGATGTCAGGAGATCGAGACCATCCTGGCCAACATGGTGAAACCCCGTCTCTACTAAAAATAAAAAAACTTAGCCGGGCGTGGTGGTCGGCGCCTGTAGTCCCGGCTACTCAGGAGGCTGAGACAGGAGAACGGCGTGAGCCCGGGAGGTGGAGCTTGCAGCGCCACTGCATTCCAGCCTGGGCGAGACTCAGTCTCAAAAAAAAAAAAAAAGCAAGCATTGGGAAAGCCTAAATGGACTATAGGCCACTTGGAAGAAAAGTGACACAACTTCCAGAAAGGGGAAGAATGAATGAAAGAATGTGCTTTCTGGGGAGGAAGAATCAGCAGTTTTGATAATTCCTGAGAGGCAAGTCGGTGGAGTAAGTGGAGTAGTTAAGACCATGAACTCTAGGGCCAGATTCTGCTTCTTCATATTTTTGCAAACTTGGGAAAGTTCTTATTTTCTCTGTGCCACACTTTGTTTATCTGAAACATGAAGACAACTACAGCATCTCCTTTACAGAGTTATTCTAAAATTAAATGAGTTGATTTTGTAAAATCCTTCAAAGGGTACCAGCTATGTGTTAAGTTCCATATAAATACTTTTTTAATAAAAATAAAATTTTAGAGTTATAAGCAGTAAAGCTTTGGAGGTATTTTCTTGGATACTACTACTTTATGCCCTAAGGAATTACAACACATATACTTAGTGTCTCAACCAATACCAAGACCAGTAAGTGAAGAGCTAGTCCACTGCGAGTCTCCTCAGTGACACAGGGCTGGATCACCATCGACAGCACTATTTCTGAGTAGTCAGTGCAGCAAAAACTACAGACGTATCAACGGCAGGGATGAGTTACATGGTAGAATGAAGAATAGACCAGAAGCCAGAAGTGTTGGCCTTTAACCATATACGTGCTATTCACTAGCTGTGTACCCTCTGCAAATGTTCTGGGTCTTAGATTGGTGTCTATGAATTAGACGATCTTTAGGATCTCTTCTAGCCTCTCCCATGTTACCTGTCATTTTCCTTAGGTTTCTTTTAAAGTGTCAGGAACAGTCCACTTAGTAGGTATTGTGGTGATTAAACAGAGAGGCACTGAACCACAAAGTAGACACTTCATTAACATCAGTTGTATCTGACTACGCCTTTCTTGATTTTTCTTTTTTCTTTTTTTTGGAATCAAGAGTTTCACTCTGTCCCCCAGGCTGGAGTGCAATGGCACCATCATGCCTCACTGCAACCTCTGCCTCCCATGTTCAAGCAATTCTCCTGCCTCAGCCTCCTAAGTAGCTGGGACTACAGGCACAGGCCACCACACCACACTAATTTTTGTATTTTTAGTAGAGATGGGGTTTCACCATGTTGGCCAGGCTGGTCTCAAACTCCTGATCTCAGGTGACCCGCCCTCCTTGGCCTCCCAAAGTGCTGGGATTACAGGTGTGAGCCACTGTACCCCAAGAAGTCATATGACCTGTGGGATCTGTAGAGGGGAGCTCAAGAGAATGGCATGTGCCAGGCACTGCACTAGTGACTTTATGCAGATTGCTTCATTTGTTCCTGCCAACAGCCCAGTGAAATAAGTATTAACATTTAGTGCCCAGTGAAGAAACAGAGAGGGTGTTTGTGATGCTCGGAAACCTATAATATTGTGTATAGCTCCCAACTCAAGTTCAGGGTATGCTGACACCTTGTCATTTGTCACCTCAAATGGTTGTATGTATTTCCAGGTGAGAAAAAAAGGCTGCTGACTTTACCATCTGAGGCCACACATCTGCTGAAATGGAGATAATTAACATCACTAGAAACAGCAAGATGACAATGTAATGTCTAAGTAGTGATATGTTTTTGCACATTTCCAGCCCCTTTAAATATCCACACACACAGGAAGCACAAAAGAAAGCACAGAGGTAAGTGCTTTATAAAGCACCCAATTTTCTACTCAGAAATTTTTGATTGTCTTAAGTTCCTCTACTCATTTCTATCCTTCCTACTCACTGGCCTCCCAGAATCCACTACCCATTTTCTATCTCTTGCCTCGTATTGTCTGAGTGGCTCACTTGGATTTATCCTCACGGAGTCTGGATTTTCTACCCCGGCTCATCTCCGTCCCTCCATATTTGTCCTCCACTTTCACAGATCTCTGGGAGAAATGCCCGGCCGCCATCTTGGGTCATCGATGAGCCTCGCCCTGTGCCTGGTCCCCCTTGTGAGGGAAGGACATTAGAAAATGAATTCATGCGCTCTTTAAAGGATGGGCAGGAAAACAGATCCTGTTGTGGATATTTATTTGAGCGGGATTAAGGATTTGAAATGAAGTCACTAAGTGAGCATTACCAATGAGAGAGGAAAACAGATGAGAAAATCTTGAGGGCTTCACAAGACATGCAACAAACCAAATGGAATACTGGGATGACATGAGGCAGCCAAGTTGGGGAGGAGATAACCACAGGGCAGAGGGTCAGGATTCTGGCCCTGCTGCCTAAACTGTGCGTTCATAACCAAATCACTTCACCTTTCTAACCCTCAAAATAAAGCTGTTGTAACATCTGATATCTAAGGTTCCTTCTGGGTCCAACATTCTCCACATATCCAGCCACACTCATTTTTAATATTTAGTTCCCAGATCTGTACTGTGACTTTTCTGCACTGCAGAATAACGTTTCCCATTTTGTTCAAAGACCCTTCATGTTGCTGCCCAATATTTAGCTGACTGTTTTTCCTAAGGCGTGTTCTGGCCCAGGGGATGGGTGAACAGGCTGGGAAGAGTCTCAAGACCTTTCCAGGGTTATACTTACTAACACATAGCATGATGATTACAGAGTGAATTATCTAATCAACATCATCCTCAGTGTCTTTCCCATATTGAAATTCATTTCCCACTTTTGTGCCCATTCTCAAGACCTCAAAATGTCATTCCATTAATATCACAAGATTAAACTTTTTTTTTTTAACCTGGAAGAATTCAATGTTAGATGCAGCTGTGGGACTTTAATTACATATTCTGTTTTCCAGTGCAAAGATGACTGAGTCCTTTATCCCTCCCCTTTGATTTTTTTTTTCCAGTATAAACTTCAAATACTTAGCCTTGTACTGAGGCTCTATATGGCCACAGCCTCTCTCCATCCCTCCAGCCTTATCTGTCATCACCATCATCCCCTCCCACGCACCTAAACAAAATCTAACTTGTAATTCCTTGAACATGTCAGGCATACATTATTCCTTCTGCCTGAGAAGCTCTTCCTTGTCTCTTAAATCTAGAATGATGTAAAGTTTTGAAGAGGTTGACTATCTTACTTCATGCAAAGAAGGGACACGTATAAGATTCATCATCACACCAGACAGCAAATACTAAAAGTGTAATTTGACTATAAGAGTTTAGATACATATATGAAATGCAAGATCCACAGAGGGAATGTTTATGGGGCACGTTTGTAAGCCTGAGGTGTGAAGCAAAGGCAGGGAACCTCATAGTATCCTATACAATACACTTTATTTCTCTATCTCACACAATGTCCAACAAACTTTTCATGGAATCCATGCAGTGCAAATCCCCAAAGGTAATCTTTATCCATTTCATGGTGAGTGCTCTTTAGAATTTTGGCAAATCGTACTGGTCACTCATCTCAACTTTGAGATGTGTTTGTCCTTGTAGTTAATTGGAAGAAATAGGACACTCTTGTGAGCCACTTTAGGGTTCACTCCTGGCAACAAAGCATTTACAGCTACTCAAGACCAGTTGTTAAGAGCTGTGTGTTTGTGTGTGTGTGTGTGTGTGTGTGCGCGCGCGTATGCAGAGTGTGCCTCTCTCTCTTTGACCTATTATTTCAGACTTAAAAACAAGCATGTTTTCAAATGGCGCTATGAGCTGCCAATGATGTATCACCACCATATCTCATTATTCTCCAGTAAATGTGATAATAATGTGATCCGTTAACATAAAAAAAGTTTGACTTCACAAAAGCAGCTGGAAATGGACAACCACAATATGCATAAATCTAACTCCTACCATCAGCTACACACTGCTTGACATACATTGTTAGAAGCACCTCGCATTTGTGGGTTCTCTTAAGCAAAATACTTGCATTAGGTCTCAGCTGGGGCTGTGCATCAGGCGGTTTGGGAAATATTCAATTCTCAGCAGAAGCCAGAATTTGAATTTCCTCATCTTTTAGGAGTCATTTACCAGTTTGGAGAGGATTCAGGCAGCTCAGGTGTTTCCACTAATGTCTCTGAACTTCTGTGCCTCTTTGCTCATGGATAGTCCAATAAGTAATGTTTTCTTTTAACTGATGCTCATGGGAGAGAATAAAAGAACTCTAAGTGATATCAACATCAGGGATTCAAAGAAATATTAGATTTAAGCTCACATTGGTCAAAAGGAACAGGATACAAAGAACTTTGAGCTGTCAGCGTCCCCATCTCTGTGAGCCACAACCAACAGCAGGACCTAACACAAGGACCTCAGCATATGCGAGATCCTTAAATCAAGGAAACTAGTATCATGAGTTGAATTATCCTATGACAGATACTAGCTTCTGGCCATCTCTGGCTCTCCTCTTGACACATATTAGCTTCTAGCCTTTGCTTCCACGACTTTTATCTTTTACCAATCCTCTCTCCGCTGTGTTGCTTTCAACTTCCCCACAAGAATTTCAACGGCTCTCAAGTCTTTTCTTCCATCCGCACCACTAACTTGAATGCCTAGACCCTTATTTTTATTAATTTCCAATAGATGCTGCCTATGGGCTATATTGCCTTTGATGAACACTAGATATTTAAAGCTCAAAAGGTTCAAAATCAAACTCATTATCTTCTCTTTCTTTCACCTCCTTGTTCCTCTCCCTATATTGCTGATTGCACTTAACAGCATGGTCCCCAATGTAGCCATGCAAATGAGAAACCCAGTGGCTCCTTGTGGTACATGCATGCAAGATTACTGAAGCCAGAAGGATGACTGATTACGCCTCATGGGTGGAGGGGACCACTCCTGGGCCTTCATGATTGTCAGGAGCAAGACCTGAGATGCTCCCTGCCTTCGGGGTCCTCTGCACCTCCCCTTTCTAACAAAGACCCACAGAATTTGCTACACCTGAGAATTCCAATTAGGAACTCACACTTTTTATCTGCCCTATCAATTTTTTAAACTTGCTGAAAATTAAGCTTTTTCAAAATCTGTCATTCTAAATTATTTTTTCTTACAGTGTCTTGGCATACTATATCAACTTTGATTCTTTGTTACAACTTTTCTTACTCTTTTATCACCAAAGTGGCTTTTATTCTCTTTATTATTACTTTCTTTTACTACTATATTACATTGTTATACTTATTATTTTGTTCTCTATAGTGTCAATTTATTTGATTTAGTTTCAATTTATTTTTATTGCTGACTTTTAAAAAAAGTGACAAGAGTGGGGAAAAAGGGGAGGGAGAGCATTAGGACAAATACCTAATGCATGTGGGACTTAAAACCTAGATGACGGGTTTATAGGTGCAGCAAACCACCATGGTACATGTATACCTGTGTAACAAACCTGCATATTCTGCACATGTATCCCAGAACGTAAAGTAAAATTTTTTAAAAAGTGATCATTTGCCATGTTTGTTAGCCTTTTTCTACATATAGTATTTCACTTTCCCACTTATTAATTTATTTTTTTCTTAAGGTAGAAAATTGCACACATTGCACATGCTCATCCCTTTGTCTCCATAGCCAAAGGCACCCCTTTGCTCCAGTCCTGCAGCAGCTTCAACCTGGCCTGTCAATGGCAATGGCCTCCATGATGCTCTCATGGTCACTAGACAGTCCCCTCCAATCCCGCCTCCCACTGCCCACAGGAGAAAGCCCTGTCTAGTCACACAGTGTCAAAGGCCTTACAGCCCAGCTCCTCCTGACTTCCTCTCCTGTGACCGCAGCTTCTGGCCCTGTCTGTGCTGCCACAGCTTCCCACATCTCCACAGTCACCAAGCATTCCTTCCCACACATGGCCTCAGAACATCCCCTGTCTAGGATGCCTTTTCCCCTTTCTTCTACCTAGCTTCTCCATCCTTCAAGATTCTGCTCAAGAGTCCCTGACTTCTGAAGCCATCACCAGCAACTAAAGTTCTTTGTGTCCTCACCTGGTTTTCTAATATTTGTCAAGAGACTATGAGACCCTTACAACTCACAGGACCCATTTCTTTGAAAGATTTGTATCTCCAAAAGGCATGGCATTTCCTAGGTAATAATTTCCCTAGTTTCACTGAAGACATGAGAGTCAAAACACCATCAAGCAACCATCAGATGTTAACTCACCAAACAGATATATTCTAGTCAAGAGAAACATCTCTTACCATGGCTAGAGTTACCACAAGTAAATGATTGTGAATTCATTTGATAGTTATTATATACACTGGACATTAAACTCACAAACCACTCCTTTCCTCTTTGTAAACTTCTTAAGGTGCAGTGTAGCACACTGGTCCCAGGCTTGCATTCAGAGCCAGAGTTCCTGGATTGAAAGGTGTCTCTATTCACTAGCCATGCGCCCTTGGGGAAAAGCTCAATCCTGCTCATCTGTGAAATGGGAGTGTTGACAACAATGACTGTGACAGTGTGTGGCATGTATTGAAAAAATGCACAAAGAGCACTTAAAGCAGTGCTTGACACAACTTAAACATTTGAAATTTGTTCATTATTATCACTATTCCAATTTGACAATGAAGACAACCTGAGTGGGGCCACATCTGGTGATTGGAGATCGCAGAGATCACAAATCTTAGAAGAAAAAGAGAAAGAGACTCATATTTTCAAGTAGAGAGAAACTAATTCTTGACACATGGTTGGCACTCAAAACAGGTCTGGTTCATGGAATTAAATGAGTCAGGTCCCAATCTGTGTCCTTGTTTTATTAATGTGAATCTCAGGAAAGGGTATGTATATAAGCTTCAAGATGGAGTTAAGGTAGCTTTATCCTGGCTGTACCTTGTTAGGAAGAGCAAGTATCATACAAACTCTCAAGGATCCTTCTCTACTACGGAAGACTCAAGGGAGGGCCTAGCAGGAGCTTAAGGTATTTCCTCATAATTTTCTTCAGCCTCCACCCCCATATTTTCAGATGGACAATAGATATTTTTACATTTTTGTGAAAAGTACTTTGCATGCACAGCTTCAAGACAAGCCCCTTCAAGTATTTATATTGCCATCTTGAGCCAATATAAAAATCAAGAAACTTCACCTTCCAGATAACTCCTCCTGCTTTGGTAGTATTTTAACTGTTACGATGGGCTTCATATCCACTGACCTTTCAAACATCATGACTCTTGATGTAACCATAGCAATCACTATTATTCCCATTTTACAAAAGAAGAAATGGGGCTTGAAGAGGCTTTGACTTGCTGAAGTTTATGGCACTAGTAGACCGTGGAGCCAGGACTCAACTCCCAGACTTTAAATCTCTCATCCAGTGGTCTTCTCACTGCATCTGGGAATCATATTTTCTTTCTAAATAAAAGCTGTTACTCTAGGGGGCTCCAGTGTGGAGGCCTCTCCTTTGCAAATAGCACTCGGTGGATCAGCAGCAATATTCAAAACAGAAACGAGTACTGGCACATGCAGCTTCCCTAGAAGGCCCTACATTAGGAGTCGACCAAGGAGCAAGGTAGGAACTCTTCAGTTAGATACCACCAAGCATCCCCACAAAGTTTCCCCACACGCTCACAGCTGGGAGACCGGGCTACAGTCAGCAAGGAGAGTTTTCTGCTTCACCATTGATTAACATTCTCCTGCCTGGGCCTCTCCTCTCTCCTCTCACATCCTGAAAGTCCTGGGTGATTGACAACCAGGAATGATTGTGTACGAATCTTCATTAACATCTTGGTGGTCCCTAATGATGCATCAGATATGGAGGGGCTGGGCAAGGGATTCTTCTTAGAGGAGATCTCATGGTCCTGGTTCTAAGGATGATGCAACAAGATCCTCGGATAAATGTGCAACCCCTCTTTATCATGAACAAGGGTCAAAAAGCAAAGATAGTAGGGGTGGGGCCACATCTAAGTTAATTAAGCCTTGGGAAGTTGCAACATGAATTTCCAGATGGGCCAATAAAATGCAGGAACTGATAAGGAGTCCTTGTTCCAAGGGTTGGAACCCTCTTTTTCTCCATGAAGCTTCCTCTTAACCCTCCAGGCTGACTTTGTTCATACTCCAAGTAAGTATGCAGGTTTACTAGAAGGCGGTTTTCTAAAAGCTAGGCTACCTTCTGAGAGCAACTTGAAGAACGAGGCCATGTCTTAGTGTCCCCAAAATTGCCATGCCTAGCACAGGGCCCAGTTTGTTGCAATAATGAATTAATCGATAGATTATTTAGTGATGTATCAATTATAGAAAACTACAGCACTTCTAGCCACAATGACCTTTAGTTAACTAGTTAATGGGGAATTTTCATGCCAGTAAAACATCAGAACATATTATCAGTCACCTCTGACATCTGTATTCTCAAATCTAAGAAAGAGGCCACGATAAAACTGCTACTCTCCCTCTCTCTAGGTACTATTTGATGTAGCTGCCGTTGGTTTTGTACCCACCAGTAGCAACCCACTTCCCACCCTGACTCTCATGAAAGCTGCATTTAATTAAATTAGGATCAGTGCAGGAAAAGCAAAGGAAAAAAAAAAGTCCACAATAGATCTTACAAAAATAAGAAGGAGAAAGGTTGTGCTTTCTCATATTCACTGGATGTGGATGTGTGTTTGCCATAAATGAGACCTGCTGTGAGAATGATGCTGGGTTTCCCATCTGGCAAATATCAGATTGAGATACACAACGAGAAATGATGTTTTATTCTTGAATTAATTCCATTCAGTTTATTTGGAGTGTCATCATATTCAATAAGCACTCAAGAAACAACATGATTAGAAATCCAATGAGGCTTTCAAAGACAATGGAAGATAGTTAATGACCAAACTTTTTGAAGTCAAGAACAGCACATTTTACTACTATTTGGAATTCAAGTTTACAACATGATTCTTTTAGATAAATACTGTGTGATCTCACTTATATGTGAAATCTAAAATAGTCAAACTCATAACAGCACAGAGCAGAACAGTGACTGCCAGAGGTTGAGGGGTTGCAGTTAATGGGGAGATGTTGGTCAAAGGGCACAAACTTTCAGCTATGAGATGAGTAAGTTCTGTGGACCTAATGCACAGAATGGTGACTATAGTTAATAAGACTGTACCAATAATACTGACATCCTGAGTTTTATTTCATCAAAGCTAGACCACAGGGCATCTACTGCTCATGGCTGAGGTGACACAATTACATAGCAGAGAAAGGACTCAAGGAATACAATGGATTTGGAAGAATAAAGAGCCAGACTATCCTGTCCCCAGACTAGATTCAGAAGCACCTGACTAAGGGAGGGGGAAAGAATCCGAAAAGAAACGAAGAAAGCTGAGAGGCTAGTGAGGCCTTGGGAGAGATCCTGGCAGGACCTGAGAAAGGGCAGGGGCTAGGGAGAAGGAGGGAGGGAAGGGAACACCTCAGATAGATTTGAGCCTGCAGGGGCAGCACTGACTGCACCCACTTTCCCAAAGAGGGTCTGAGAAAGTAGACAACATCAGTGTCTCCTGTGCCCTATGCGAGGCCAGGGTAGGAGCAGTATAAGTGGGTCACTGATATGGTTTGGCTGTATCCCCATCCGAATCTCATTTTGAATTATAGCTGCTATAATTCCCATGTGTGGTGGGAGGGGCCTGGTGGGAGATAATTGAATCATGGGGGTGGCTCTTTCCTGTGCCGTTCTCAGATAGTAAATAAGTCTCTGATGATTTTATAAAGGGGAGTTCCCTGCACATGCCCTCTTGCCTGTCACCATGTAAGACGTGACTTTGCTCCTTCGCCTGCTGCCATGATTGTGAGGCCTTCCCAGCCATGTGGAACTGTGAGTCCATTAAACTTCATTCCTTTATAAATTCCCAGTCTTGGGTATATCTTTATTAGCAGCGTGAGAATGGACTAATAAAGGTACTGAGGCAGGTCAGGACTAAAGTTTCACAGAGAACAGAACGAGAGGAATGGGAGGGCTGCAGGATGCTTCTCCACAAGCCCCCCAGGTGACATGGTTAGGCAGAAAGACATAGGCCAGGTCATCAGTATGCAACACTCTCATCTGCATTATTCAAAAAATAAATAACTCTATCAGCAAAACTAACATATTATGGTTTTAATGTACATTTTGTCCATTACTGAAAGATAAATATTTTCTCATAGATTTACTAGCTATTTAAGTCTTTTGTTCTTTTTTAAATGAAAGATTTAGCTATGCTCTTATTAATTTGTAAAGATTCTTCATAAAGATATTAATATTTGCCAATAATAGCAAATATTTTCTCAACTTTATTTTTATTTTGGTCTTTTAATGTAAACATTTCTGATTCTCTAGATTCAGGCAATATTACGCTAGCTATCTAGCAAATGCTAGTACAGTACTCATGATTATGTTAGCAAGGTACTTCATTTTAATTACATTTTCTCTAATGTCCTTGGTGTCCCTGAAACTGGGGGCTTACTAGTCCATTTTACTGGCAACAAAACCAATGCTTAGGGCTAAAGAATTTGTCCAAAGTTAAAGGGCCAGTATAAGGAATCCAAATCCAAGTCTGTTATGCCATGTGGGGTTTGGTACACCTTTTGCAATTATAATATACAGGCAAAGCAGAGTGCAGAAGGAGCTTCCTGACTATGGCTTCTTACACTGGAGGAAGTGGCAAATTAGTAGAATAAAGGGACACCGTTTGAAACAGAGATATGTATACAAAGAGTTAAGTAAATAATGTAAATAATTCTGCACATAGCAAACAATGAACAATAAATAATAATGAACGATAACATGATCGTTATTAACCCAAGAGGAGGTTTACAAGCAAAAGTTGTAAATGTGTTCTGTAAAGGGGTGGAGGATTGACAAACATTTGCCTCAATGATTAACAAGAAGAATGAAATCGACGTTAATGAATGAAGTTAATGAATGAAGCTAAGCTAAGGTCCATTATGGCTATCTAGGGGCCATCTCATTAGAGTCACTTATGGCAACAGATACTGTACTGAGAGACCCTGGAGCTGGCTCAGAAGGGTGACTCTCTTACCTTCCACCAAGATCCATTCAGACCAGAAATAACTGTGAAGGGAGCAGGAACTCTGGGCATCATTTGCTCAACTATGTATGACCAGTTTGAACTGGCTTAGACTTAGAATCATAGAAGTTTTTATTCAAGAGGTCTATACAGCACATCTAATTTACAGCCCTGTTCCTACACCCTGCCCATTATTGTTCTTGAAAAAAGAAAAAAGAAAAAAAAAAAAACAAGGCTCAGAGAGGTTACACAATTATCTTATGTTCACCCAGCTAGTTCATTACAAATCTAGGTCTAGAATCCCAGCCTTTTAATTCCCATTTCATGGCTCTTTGTTCCATACAACATGGTCTATAGCATTTCAGCAAATCTGATACTTCTTCTGGCCTGCTTTTCAAAAAGGCATGGGCTATAAAGACATTATGAACTCACCTGGTAAGGGCTTGGGCAACCACAGATATCTCTTTGTTTCTTAACAATGCTTTGCTTTGTCTGAAGTCAAGCAAGTTTTTTTTATTGTTTTAATACGGCCTGCTTTAATAAGCTTAGTTACTGTTTATTGAGCACTTAATATGTATCAAGAACTACTGAGAATTTTACCTACACTAAATCTTAAAAACAATCCTATGAACTAGGTTTTTAAGTATCTTTTTCACCAATGAGATACGGTGCTTCAGAGAAAATAAATATGCTGATATGGCAAATGGCAGAACCAGGATTTCAGACTCAGGCCCTGGGGCTCAGCCTCAGGCGGTGTCTAGAGGCAATAAGGTCGTGGCAGAGAGCCCAGCTTCCCAACACAGTGGCTCATGCCTGTAATCCCAGCACTTTGGGAGGCTGAGGTAGGTGAATCATGAGGTCAAGAGATTGAGGTCATCCTGGCCAACATAGTGAAACCCTGTCTCTACTAAAAATACAAAAATTAGCCGGGCGTGGTGGCGGGCACCTGTAGTCTCAGCTACTCGGGAGGCTGAGGCAAGAGAATCGCTTGAATCTGGGAGGTGGAGGAGGTTGCAGTGAGCCCAGATCGCACCACTGCACTCCAGCCTAGCGACAGAGCAAGACTCTGTCTCAAAAAAAACAAACAAAAAAAAAAAAACAAAAAAAAAAAAAGAAAAGAAAGAAAGAAAAAGAAAGAGTGCAGCACCTGGAAGGGGAATGCCTGGAAAGAAAGCTTAGTTTCTCCACCACTTAGTAGCTGTCCAACCTCGAGCAAAGTTGCATACCTTCTCCAGGCCTCAGTCATCTGCTATATATGTATAATGGGAATGCAAATACCAAGTAACTACCTCATGGAGTGGCCCCTAAGAATTAAATAGGACAAATCACATTAAGTTTTAAGCAAAGTGTCAAGAACATACTCAGAATTTGCTATGTACTACCAATTATTATGATTATTATTACTCGAATTATCAGTCTGTTGATCTAGACCTACCCTCCGATGCTCTTCTGCCTGCCACGAAGGAAGGCAAGAGAAGTTACTGGACTCCCGCTGCTCTAACATATGGTCAGAGCTGAGACAACAGACAGGCCTTACCTGGGAATGGGGGCCTAATTGAACGACGCTGGCCAGGGTGACTGGGTTCCAGCTGTTGGATGCTGAGAGGAAGCTTTGGCCAATCTCCAGAATGAATAAGAATGAACTATTACTCTAGTTAGGTCTCTCAGTATCATACTCTATCAGTATCTCCGGCACACATGTGTCCAAAGAACAGATCTGCCTACTTCTAGATAACGCTACTATTAGTAACACTGGGCTTCGAAGACATCACACTGTCAAAGCACCGTAACTATGGTCACCAAACTGTGGAGATCCAGACAAACATTGAGAGGAGTCAGGCACTAGACCCAGACCCCTGCCTTTGAGAAGGGTCTTATTTCTGATTCCTCCAATGTCATTGTGTGAATCCCATCTTAGCAGACCCCGTTGGATCTTGAAACAGCCCTAGCCCAGAGACAGTTCACAATTCAACTTGTCTTGGTTTGTGATTCAACCTGATTTTGAGTTACTAAAGCCCCTGCAGGAGCACGTTCTCCCCAAAGTGATGTGACCATGTTATCTCTGCCTTATGGGTTCTTGTACATGAGTCTAAAAGGGGAAAGAGGGGGCACAGAAAGGGGCAGAGGAAGGAAGGGGAGATAAATGCAAATATTTTGTTCACTGTAAAAATGCAGAATTTTATTCACAGGATCTGAATATGGTACTTTTAATGAATCATGTAGTCCACCTTCTATACCTGGTGGTTAGTACATCCCATTAATTCAAAGCCCCAGGTGCACATAAAAATAGCATATAACTTTTTAAACAAATGGCCAGGATATTGACTTTTCATATTGAGAAAATTTCTGAGAGAACAAGACTCAAACAGGTAGATATTGGGACTATAAGACTACCGCAAAACAACTGCAGAATCTGATAAATCAAGGGAACTGATTGACTGTTCCAATCACTCACTTCACAGGTGCCTCATTTCAAAGTCTAACCCAGGCTTTAATGTTTAAATCAAGTTTGTGTATAATTTGGGCAAACAAAATGCTTTCCTTTACAAAAGATATATGATCACTCATAAAATGTTGCCAGGTGAATTGATTAAGAATGCACAGCACTCTTCTAATAGCAACCTGAGATCCAAATCTTGCTAGCTCCAAAGGAATTTTTTAAATAAGCAAGAAGAGGAACTGTAGAAGGGGCCATGCAACCAACTGGTTCAATGACAATATCATTAAATGACAAGCGCTGATAAAATAAAGCCTCGCTATGATCATTACCCCTGTGCACAGAAGCAACACACATGCTTCTCCTCCTGAGACACTCATGCTTCAGTAAGGACAGGCAAAGAAACATGCATGGTGAGAAAGCAGAAATCTGAGAGGATTCTGTAAAAGAACTTGAATCATCAAGATCCTCATTTTGGCATGGCCTCCGCCCCCCACCACTTCTTCTCCTGATTGGTGTCACAAGTGTCTGGCATGCACTTTATGCTACTCGCACAACCTGTTTTACTATAAAATGGGTAGACTGAAAGAATGCCTCCTTACGGCTGGCATTTATGCATTTCCTAATTGTGATAGTTAATTTTGTATGTGTCAAGTTGACTGCCACATGTGAGGTCCGGACTTTTGGCCAAACATTACATTCTAGGTATGTCTCTGATGGTGTTTCTGGATGAGATTAACATTGGAATCAGAAGACCGAGTAAAGCCGACCACTCTCCCCAAAGTGGGTGGGTCCTATCCAATCAACTGAAGACCCAAACAGAACAAGAAGACTGAGGAAGAGGGAGCCCCTCCTGCAGAACGTCAGTCTTTTCCGGCCTTAGGATGCAAACTGAAACATTCATTCTTCCTGGATCTTGATCCTGCCAGCTTTCAGCTCAAAATTAATGTACACACTGTTGGTTCTGTCTCTCTGAAGAACCCTGACCAATACACCCATTTACTGAGATTGTTTCCAAAATGAAATCACACACTCACACATACACACACACACACACACACACACAAGCATTTAACAGTGTTACTATTGGGAGAGGAATTGAGGAGAAAAAAGGGTTTACTTTACATTTTGATCACTGTGTACTGTTAAAATTTTCTAACTTTATATATGTATTATTTTTAGTTTAAAAATAGCAATAGGAATTATCAGGCCAGAAAGAATATATTTCATTAGTTATAGTTTCTCTTTTACATTCTATATAATTGAAAACAATACATTTCCATAGGTATAAATATATGAAAATGCACAGAAAAAGAACTGAAAAGGGATACACCAAACTGGCAATTACTTCTGGTTTGAAATTGAGGTGATAGTCAAGGGTGAGTTCAGCTGTTTTTGCTTTGTTTTGTTTTGTTTTTTGTTGGTTGGTTTTCTTTTCTTGGTAACGTGCATATTTCACCAGAGAATATAATTATATACTTATTTATTGTTATTCAAGAGAAAGAAAAACTAAATAGTTATGGTTTTAAAAATTGTTTCCCAAAAGTCTGAAAATTTAGAAGTTACATTCACCAAACTGTCTTCTTCCTTTGTTTAATAGTTCTACTTTA
This sequence comes from Rhinopithecus bieti, assembly GCF_001698545.2. Lineage (NCBI taxonomy): Eukaryota > Metazoa > Chordata > Mammalia > Primates > Cercopithecidae > Rhinopithecus > Rhinopithecus bieti. Next base: position 2,077,345 of record NW_016810765.1, read on the forward strand.
TGGTTTATATAGGTGAAATGTGGTTTTCTTTGCAAATGTCAACAGTTTTTTAACTTGTCTTTTTCATAGACCTTGAACCCCGCCCCCCTTCCTGCCCCCACAACCAAGTACACAGGATCACAAGGGGCCTAGACATTGCCAACTAAAAAGCAGCAATAGTTCTGGTGCTATGTTTCTGGAATGGTAGACAGGGGAAAGAGGTGATGTATCCATCCGGTGTTTTAAATAAAAGTCCTGATATATTCATAAACATACAGGCAGGGTCTGAAGGGGAGTTGGAATGGGTGTTGCCTGGCAACCACCCTCCTCCTTCCTAAGAGCAGGCACTCTTTAGCTGCGCTTTTTATTGGAGTTCACTTTTTTAGTTCAAATCTTGCCCTGTTTGTTTTTACAGATTTCACCCATATGATAAACACATAGCATGAGAAGCACTTTCAGAAGGAAACTCCTTTTCTCCCCTTTCCCATGATTAAAGCAACATGTAACTGAATTTCATGAGCTTCAATACAACAACTCTATTTTAAAAATTTCTTATTCTTAATTGTAGATAAAAAAACATAAAACATAAAATTTACCATCTTAACCATTTGTAGGTATACAGTTCAGAAATATTAAGTATATTCACATTGCTGGGCCGCCAGTGTTTAGAATGTTTTCATCTTGTAAAATGAAACTCAATATCCATTAAACAACATCTCGCCATTTCTTTCTCCACCCAGCACCTGGCAACTACCATACTAGTTTCTGTCTTTACGAATTTGACTAATTTAGGTACCTCAGTAAGTGAAATCATACAGTATTTGCCTTTTTGTGTCTGGCTTACTTTACTTAGCCTCATGTCCTCAAGGTTCATCCACGGTCTAGCGCGTGTTAGAATTTCCTTCCTATTTAAGGCTCAGTACTCTCCCATGGTATGTTTATACAACATTTGTTTAACTGTTCATCTGTTAGTGGAGACTTGAGTTGCTTCCTTGGCTATTGTGAATAGCGTTGCTATGAACACGGATGAACAATCAAGTATTTCTAAAGCCATTTTTTAAGTGATTGCCATGGAAAAAAAAAATGCTCCAAATTAAGCAGCGGCGTATTCTCAGAGGCCTACACCAGAGCACCTTAAAGGGCCATGCAAACCACAAGCCTCCCCATCTTCTCTATTAGTAGAGAGTCCTTAAGCACACAACCAGGCTGCAGATCTAGGAGGAGAAGGGTCTTATACTAAATGGTGTGAGTTGGTGCAGAATCTCTTTTTGGATTTGACTTCCCATGACTCCTCTGCATCCTGGAAATAGTAAGATGCCAATGACCAAGATCAGGAGAGGAGGCTTTGAGGAAAAGGGATCCACGTTATGGCCCTGCCTACTGCTAACTTCGGAAAAGATCTTTTTGGAGAATTACACTTAAGCCAGTCCAGGTCACCATGGCAGGCTTCTTATGTGGGACAATGCAATCAAAATTTAAGATCAGTGCGTTTCAGCCAAACACGGTGGCTCACACCTGTAATCCCAGCACTTCGGGAGGCCGAGGTGGGTGAATCACCTGAGGTCAGCAGTTCAAGACCAGCCTGGTCAACATGATGAAATCCCGTCTCTACTAAAAATACAAAAATTAGTCGGGCATGGTGGTACATGCCTATAATCCCAGCTACACCAGAGGCTGAGGCAGGAGAATTGCCTGAATGCAGGAGGTGGAGGTTGCAGTGAGCCGAGATGGCACCACTGCACTCCAGCCCGGGCAACAAGAGCGAGACTCCATCTCAAAAAAAAAAAAAAAAATCAGTGATTTTCCAATGAATGTACCGTGAGCAATCCATAGCAATGCCAAATCTTGATCAATAGGTAAAATTTATTTTTGCCACATTGAGCACGCACATTATTACGACAGAGCCTTAATTTAATATTGAACAAGGAAGAATATGAAGTTCGGAATGTGTGCATGGTGGAGGAAAGAGGCAGGATCATTTGTCCTAAGTTAAACATAAGAGGTGCCCTGTTACATCATGTTGGGTCCAGAGAAAGAGCACGTGGTTATCAGAACATGAAAGAACTTTGATCCATGAGTATTTAAGCCAGGGTGGTCAGGGCAATAACATTTCTGCTCCAACAAGAAGGCAAACAAAAGAACTGTGTGATCACTGTAGATATCTTTATAGATACCATAAAACTCTGTTTTGTTTAGTAGCAATTGTGTCGCAGTTAATACTGCCTTGTTTGGTATGGTTTATAGTTTATTGACACTCAAATATGACAGGAACAAAATATTTTTTATTAGAAAGAGTTTAGTGACCACAAAAGAGATTTAGACCACCTATCCATAGGTGATAGGAAAAGAGGCTATGAGACCCACTGCTGAAATGCCTGTTTTCTAAAAATGTCCCCTAGGTGGCAAATACCCATCTGGAATGGGCAGCAGCAGTGGCCAAGAGACCAAAGACCCCGGATGAAAATCTCAGCCCTCTCGCTTTCTATTAGAGACATGATGGAGAATTTATTTGGAAACAGCAAAGCAAAATGTAAATGAGGTTTTTTAATTTTTTATGGGCAATAACTGAAATTCAAAAGATCCAGATTAATTTCCCAACTTTTCTTGTTCACCTTTAATTGTCAGCCCAAAGTGCTGTTTTGTGTTTTGACAATGGATTGCTAACCTCTGTGAGGTGAAATAACTTTTGGATTTTTTGATTTTGTCATTTCCTTTGGAAAACGAAGATATTGCACCCTACTCCTCTGGATATAGAATTCACCTCTGCAGCGAGCCTCATGCCTCTGTTCACCTGGATGGATAGAGAAGCAAGGGCAATTTTCATCTATGTAAGATTACACGTAAATGTTGAATTGTGTGCATATGCTGTCGTAGAGTGGAAACAAATGCTGAATAACATCTGAATAAATTATAAGATATATTTTATACTTAACATTTTTCAAAAAACACCTCCTGCTGTTAAAGCCCATGCTCCATAAACATCTTCAGTAAAGCAGTGATAAAAGTGAGAATAACAACCCCCAAATGATAAATTGGTCAAATTTAGAGAAGTCTAAATAAGCAGTGTTTTCCTTACCAGTCAAATGCAAAGGTTATACACACATGCTCACCACCTGCCCTCTCCTTGTTTTTGATTATAAAACAATGACTTCATTTGTGTCAGAACTAAATATGAGTAAAAGCTATTAACCAAGGTCTAGTAGTTATCTAACAAATATTTTAATTGAATGATGTTTCTACACATGACAGTATTGCATTAGGACTGCTTGAAAAGAAAATATTCACTGCATGCAATTTAAAAGTTTTTTCTCTCTTTGAAAATGATAGCCTCAAGTGAAATTGATTAGCAGTAAAGAATATTAGAAGAATACATTTATAGCGTAGTCTATGTTTGGAATGCAAAATAGATCTAGAAAATTTGGCATGGGTACAACAATTCAACATCCCTTAGCAGATTATTAATGAAAAGTAATACAAAATTAATTGGCATCTCTAATTTTTAAAAATGATTTCTTTAATAAGAACTATTTCTACTGTGCCTTTTTTTTGAAATGAGCAAATATATTTCAAATATATTACCAAAACCATTTGGAATCATTCTGGAATCTAATCTAAAAAAGAACATACCTATCTCTTAAATCTTACCAAGTTATAATTTATTAATTTCCATTTATTGTTAAAAAAAAAAGTCTAAAGGTAAATTCTGATGGCAACTACCTTGCAGATATAGTAATAAGTATTATTAAATCATTTCATACAATACAGAGCATTCTCTGCCATTTTCTATAACAGTAAATGTGGTAAGAGTAACTTGAGAAGGAAGTAAAGCAGCAAAGCTCCTTGGTTAGTCAAAGTCATCAGTGCTGCGTACAGACAATGTTCAGAATCTGACCTAGGGCATCAATAAAACAACTAAGATACGGACTCTTTCAATGACACACAAGTGTTATGTCATTAATGGAGCTTGGATTGTAGCAATGTATTCTTATAAGGTGACAAATTAACCATATGGCTACCTCGTAGAGGACAAAACTAAAATATATTAAACTCTGTGGGGTAAATACACCCACAGGCAAATCTAATATACTGACATTTTTAATACTAATTGAAGCTGATTGATTTACGTATTTTACGTTCTCAACTCTCCAAAATGATGTATTTAATGTTTTATTTTTAAACACAATTAAAAAATAATATATAAATATATACATACTGCAAATGTAATACAGATAACAAATTCATTTAAGCCCATTTATGCACATTAGTAACACACCATGTGGCAGAAAGACTAGGACTACAAGAAGACCCCTTGGCGATTTATTTTATATTAAATCCCTAATGGCCTCTCCTTATCTTTGCAAAAATATGCACGAAAGTCCAGACTATGCAGCCATTGAAATGAATGGTTATTTATTTGCTAAACGAGAACCCTATGTTTAATGTTCCTTAGACATAAGGTAGTCTGGAAAAGTCGCATTCCTACAGCTCCATACATCATTTATTTTACATACCCTAACTTCTCACAACAGGCAGCAGAAAAATATCTCTGAACAGCATTGTAAGTTGCTGAGATTTTTGTTTCCAATTCCATTACTGGAAGATTAAATGTTAACATGTTTACTTGCTTCTTTAGCAACAAAAACAAATTCTTGTACCATCTTGGTGCCTGACACATACATGAATATAAAATGGGAGAAAGTTTGCAAATATCCAAAACTAAAACAATGGATGAGTACCAAAAGTTCGAACTTACAAATTAATCTCAATTAAATACCAGAGAGAAAGCTTCACATACTTTAAATTTGTCTACAAAAAAAAAAAAAGTACTAATAATTGGAAAGTTCTAAGAGTATGTTCTTGCTGTTTCAAAGAGTAAAGGTTGTTTTTTCCCCTTTGTATAACGTGCTTAAAATAATGCCACAAAACTTGGCCCTGGACATACTGGTTTTTAATATTCATGCTGACATTGACACACTTTCCTATCCAGTGATTTTCCATTAAATCACTTGATTTTGGTTCACACAACCAAAATGTTTCGGTTCTAGAGATACCCGATATCCGTAGGTGATAGGAACATAAGCAAAACTACACTGTTTGCTCTTTCCCTCAATGACTCTCCATCTAACATCTGACAGCCTCAGATAGTCAAAATCAAGCAGGTTTTCAAGGAGGAATTCCGTCTAAGATGGTGAGAGAGGTAAAAGCAGCATCATGAGATTTCATCTACTTCTTTGAAAATGTTGTGATATTATGGTCTCACGGGTCACTTTGGGAAGGGTGATACATTGTCTTGGTGCTTCAACTAAACTTTCTAACAGAAGCATTTACAAAGAAGCAAATACCTGGCATGGAAGAATGTGTAGAACGCAAAAAGGGACAAAGACCACCATCCTTATCTTGGAGGAAGCAGTAACCTATTTTTCTCTAATAGGGTACACACAGACAAGCAGAACAAGCAGTACTTAGAAGGCGCAATTGCAGGGTCGTGCCTGGGGCTAATTCTTGCCCTGATCCTAGGTAAAAACTCAAGCAATCCCCATGATTTTTTCTAGATACTCTTAGTTAACATAACTCCCCAGGCATTTCAATTCACAATATGGACCCTCAATTTCGTAATCAAAATGTTCAACCCCATGTCATAGTCAAAACTGCAATCTCAGAGAGGGTTCAGCCTCTCCCCTGCCCCAGCTAGGCTGGCTGCTGGTGGAAGGGGATGCAGTCTCTCTCCCTTTCATTCTTTCTCCACCTCTTCCTTCTATCCCTCATTTATCTTTCTAGTTGTAGATTCCTGACCCACCTGGGTTGCTGCACAAGGAAGCAAGATGAGGTAAGAAGAGTAGAAAACTTAGCACTTTGCTGTTACTTTCTGGAGTCTGTAAATATTAGACTGTCTGTTCTTCACAGGTGTTTACACTGACACTTTGTCTCATGGGTCACCTGTGGATCTGTCGGAGCTCCTATCTTCCATCTCCCCTGGGGCCCTAGACAACTGGAATGCATTTCTATTCCTCATTTCCCAGCCCTTGGGAAGCTGGCTCTGCCTCTCACTTCTCTCTGCTGAGATCTGCATTGTGTTCACTCTAAGTCAGCCCTCTTGGATGAGATCTAAGAAAAATGCACATGGCCTTTCTCACACATGGCCCAGATCAGCCTGTCTACTACTCTGACAATTTTTCCAGGGTGCAGGCTGCTCAGGGCAGCCACCTATTCTACATCCCACTGTGAAGTCAGCTAGTCAGCACATTTTTTTCACTTTAGATTTCCACAAGCGAGGCACATGCCCCCTGTGTCCCCCAAACTGCACGGGGCACACAGGCCTCTCTTTGGTGGGCCTTCCAACTATTGCCCAGGCTTGGGTTGAGGGATTGATGCCCCCCCCTTCCTCACAGGGAACCCCTGTGTTTCAAAATTTCTTCTGTTTTCTATTTCCAAATCCCAGTCCTTTCATTCCCTCTAAGAGGGTGAGAGGTTTAAAAGCAGTGTACTGAGATTTCGTCTACTTCTTTCAAAATGTGTCACGGTCCCATATCACTTTGGGAAGAGTGATATATTGTCTTGGTGCTTCAACATAACCTTCTAACAGAATGTTTTTCTGCAAGGTGTCTTCCATGTGCCCTCCAGAGCCAGGCTTTACCTTCCTCCACCCTGTTCTCTGCGACAGCACAGCGACTTTACGGACAGCATTGAGTCTCTTCCGGCCGCTGACTTCCTGTTAGTTTCAGCCAACAGAAAGTCCCAGTGGATGCTGGGAAGGAGAATGAGAGTGAGGGCAGTGTGTTTGTTCCTACATTTCCTTTTGTTTAGCGTCAGCATGAACTTGGCCATTCCTTGACCAAAAGCCCCTCTAGAAGTGATCCTTTCTTTTCGACAATTTCCTCCAAGTTTTTGAAAACTTCTCTCTTACTTTTCCTTTCAGGCTTAAGGTGGTAACTTCTGGGATGCTACCACATTCCTTGCAGTCTTCCTCATGCTGCCTTGATTTAATAAAATGGGCCGGGCACGGTGGCTCACGCCTGTAATTCCAGCCCTTTGGGAGGCCACGGCGGGCAGATCACCTGAGGTCAGGAGTTCGAGACCAGCCTGGCCAACATGGCGAAACCCTGTCTCTACGAAAAATAAAAAAATTAGCCAGGCGTGGTGGTGTGCCCCTGTAATCCCAGCTACTCGGAAGGCTGAGGCAGGAGAATTGCTTGAACCCGGGAAGCAGAGATTGCAGTGAGCTGAGATTGTGCCACTGCACTCCAGCCTGGACAACAGAGTGAGACTCCATCTCAAAAATAAATAAATAATAAATAAATAAATAAAATGGCTCACCTTATTAGACCTTCCTCAAATTGTCTTAATTAGATGGGCCATCTATTCCTGCTGGTACCCAGATGGATACTATCTTGTTAAAAATATATTACTTTGAGATGTGCAGCATTATAACATTTTTCCAATTCTATTATACCATATTAAATATGAATTTACCCAGTGTCCTATTCCAGAGTTTTGAACAAACATTTCTAACCTGATCTCCAAGTGTATTTTTACTCTTTGTAATTTCCTATTACTGTGAATTCTTGCAAATCCAAAGCAAATCATTATGAACATTTTAAAAGTAGTTCAGAGGTTGGGTGTAGTGGCTCACTTTGGGAGGCTGAGGCATGAGGATCACTTAAGACTAGGAGTTCAAGACATCCTGGGCAACATAGAGAGTCTCGCTATGTTGCCCAGGATGGTCTTGAACTTCCTCTCTACAAAAAATAAAAATAAAAAATTAGCTGGGCATGGTGGCACATGCTTGTAGTCCCAGCTACTCACGAGGATGAGGCAGGAGGATCACTTGAGCCCAGGAGTTCAAGGCTGCAGTGAGCTTTGATCACACCACTGCACTCCAGTCTGGGTGACAGAGCAAGACTCTGTCTCAGAAAAACAAAAGCAAAATGAAAAAAAAAAAGTAGTTCATTAAAACCTTCTACACTGCTGTGGATCTTTAAACCTGCAAAGAGAATATTAAATCCCTAGAGCCCTGGTCCTGTCTCAGAAGTCAAGATTTATCAGTTAGATTAGAACTTGATTTCATCACTGTCCTTTCCCAGTGCTTACTGATAATGTGACTCTTCTAACAGCCTTAAGAACATATTACAGGATGGTCTTTACCTGAATAAAATCCAAGACAACTAAAACTGTGAACAAGTTGCAAATACATGAGAAGCTAGGTATCAAAGACACAGTACTGTTTGGGGGTTCTAATGGACTTTAAATGACCACAGATTATTTCCAGCTTCTCTCATCTGGAGCAGGAGTCTCCTTCCTCACTCTTTGTCTGAGTGGCCCCATGACTTCCTTTGACAGACAGAATGTGGCATGATCTTGTGGGACTTCTGAGTCTCAGCCCCCAAGTTCTCACTTCTGACATCTTCAAAGGTTTCTATTCTCATATAGAAGTCCGGGATGAGAGACCACAAGGGGAGAGAGGCCTACCTGCCCAGCCATTTGCTCCAGCCTTCCCAGCTGAGGCCCCACCCACGCAAGTGAGGCCACCCTGTATCAGCATTAGCCAGTCCAGCCTTCCCAACTGAGGCCCCACCCATGCAAGTGAGGCCACCCTGCATCAGCCAGTCCTAGCCTGTTGTAGCCCTTGACTCCTGCCACATGAGTCAGCTCAGGCAAGACCAGCAGAATCATGAGAATACTACATTGTTTTCTTAAGTTGTGGCGTGGTTGGCCACGGCTCACACTTGTAATCCCAGCAGTTTGAGAGGCTGAAGTGGGAGGATCACTTGAGGTCAGGAGTTCGACAGTAGCGTGGGCAACATAGGGAGACCTCATCTCTACAAATATATATATATATATGTATATATATATATATATATATATATATATATATAT